>NC_137064.1:4778134-4838134 GCF_032717465.1 Coenobita brevimanus
GAGAGAGAGAGAGAGAGAGAGAGAGAGAGGAAGAGAGAGAGACTTCCTCATCTCTCTCTCTCTCTCTCTCTATGACCTGCCCGAACAGTTATTGTTATGGTCACTGAGGGGGATGGGGGTGAGAAGGGAGGGAGAGAAGGGGGGAGGAGGGAGTAAAGTAGAAAGGGAAGAGAAGGAAGAAGGTACGGGGGAAGGGGGAGTGAAATTAAGGAGGAGGGAAGGAAGGAGGACGGGGGCTAGGAGGGGGCCAAGGAAGAGCGAAAGGAGGAGGAGGAGGAGGAGGAGGGAGCTGGAGGAGAAGGAGAAGGGGAGGGAAGGGGGAGGAAGAGGGGCTGAGGTGGGGAGGAGAGCTGTGAAGGGAGAGGGAGGGGGGGAGGCGCTAAGAGTTTCGGGAGAGGTAGGGAAGAAGAAGAAAAAAAAATAGAAAAAGAAGGGAAAGGGAAGAGGGTAGGGTGGGTGCTATTTAGAAGATGGTGTAAGAGGATGGGTGAGAGAAAGGCTATCTATGCTGACTCTCTCTCTCTCTCTCTCCTATCTATCTATCCACATCTATCTGCCTATTTACCTGTCTCTCAATCTCAAACGCCCTTCTGCACCCAGCATCTTCACTTCTCTTATCATTTTTCTCCTTTTTTTTTTTTCAGTAATTCTTTCAGTCACTGTTTATTTATGTCAGGATCAGTAGGCTGGAGGACAGGGCATCATCATCAGAGGGAGAGTGGTAGGCAGATTAACCCCTTCTCAAGCTTGGCAAGTACGAAAGGGGAAGGCGTCTGTAGTGAGAGCAGTGCGTGTGAAAATCTTTGTGTTATAGTGTCTCGTGTGTGTGTGTGTGTGTGTGTGTGTGTGTGTGTGTGTGTGTGTGTGTGTGTGTGTGTGTGTGTGTGTGTGTGTGTGTGTGTGTGTGTGTGTGTGTGTGTGTGTGTGTGTGTGTGTGTGTGTGTGTGTGTGTGTGTGTGTGTGTGTGTGTGTGTGTGTGTGTGTGTGTGTGTGTGTGTGTGTGTGTGTGTGTGTGTGTGTGTGTGTGTGTGTGTGTGTGTGTGTGTGTGTGTGTGTGTGTGTGTGTGTGTGTGTGTGTGTGTGTGTGTGTGTGTGTGTGTGTGTGTGTGTGTGTGTGTGTGTGTGTGTGTGTGTGTGTGTGTGTGTGTGTGTGTGTGTGTGTGTGTGTGTGTGTGTGTGTGTGTGTGTGTGTGTGTGTGTGTGTGTGTGTGTGTGTGTGTGTGTGTGTGTGTGTGTGTGTGTGTGTGTGTGTGTGTGTGTGTGTGTGTGTGTGTGTGTGTGTGTGTGTGTGTGTGTGTGTGTGTGTGTGTGTGTGTGTGTGTGTGTGTGTGTGTGTGTGTGTGTGTGTGTGTGTGTGTGTGTGTGTGTGTGTGTGTGTGTGTGTGTGTGTGTGTGTGTGTGTTAATGAAGGCAGCGTGAAGGAGGGCAGGGCAGGCCAGGGGATTGTTATAAAATGCTAATGTCTAACTTACTTACCGACCACAGTCAGGGGGGACGGGCCTAGAGCTGAGAGGGAGAGAGGGAGGGGAGAGGAAGGGAAGGAGGGGGAGGGAAAGGAAGAAGAGGAGGAAGATTGGAGGAAAGATGAAAGGGAAAGGAAGGAAGGAAGAGCGAACAGAGAGAGAGAGAGAGAGGGGGGGGGAATATAAGACAAAGAGAACGGGGAAAGGAAGGAACAGAGAGGAAGAAAATAGAAGGAAGAGATAAAGGGAATGAACAAGGAGAGAAAGGGTGAGGCGGAAGAAGGAAGAGAAGAGGAGGAAGGTGGAAAGGAAGGGAAATGAATGGGAAAAGAAGGGACGGAGATAAGGACGAATGAATGACGTGGAGAGGACAAAACAGGGAGAGAAAGGAAGAAGGAAGAGAGTGGAATAAAAGAAGGAAAATGTGTAAGAGAGAGAAGGAAAGGAGAGAACAAAAATACATAAGAGTACATAGGATAAAAGGAGAGAGACAAAACGAAGGAAGGAGGGAGGGAGGGAGTAAAACAGGGAGAGGAAGGGAGGTAGGAGGGAGAGAGGATGACAGAGCAAAGGAAGGAAAGAAGAAGGGAGGAAGCAGACGAAGGAAAAACATGAATGGGGGTTAGTGGAATTGTGTGGTGTGGGATGGAGAGGGGGAGAGAGGGGGCAATGAGAGAGAGGGAAGGAAAGATAGTAGGAGGAAGGGAGATGAAGAAAGGAAAGAAAGTGAGAAGTGAGAGAACTGGAGAAGAGAAGAGGCTGAAGGAGCCAGAAGTATGAAGGAAGAATGAGCGGGGGAGAAAGGTCAAGATAAGAACAGGGAGCTCTTGGGACCTGGTGATGACAGAGAGAGAGAGAGAGAGAGAGAGAGAGAGAGAGAGAGAGAGAGAGAGAGAGAGAGAGAGAGAGAGAGAGAGAGAGAGAGAGAGAGTAGTAGTAGTAATAGTAGTGGCAGCAGTTGTAGTGGTAGTAGCACATCTGAAACAAGAACTGCAGTCTGTCATCTTCCTTTTTTGAGACAGGGAGGGGGCTGAGGGACGTTTGTATAACCGGGCAGGTCCTCCGTCCGGTCACATCGGTGCCACCACGTGAAGGCGTCCCTCTCCAGCAGCGTGGGAGAGTAAAAGGGTCATGGGTGAATTAAGGAGGAGAGGAGAAGTTTGGAGGGGGACAAGGAGCGGCGAGAGGGTGATGAGGGAGGAGTTTGGAGGGGGAGAGGGAGAGGCAAAGGGATGGTGAGGGAGGAGTTTGGAAGTAGAGAGGGCAGAGAAAGGGTGGGGAGGGAAGAGTACAAAGGAGTACAAAGGTGAGTAAACGCGGGGGTGCTGAGGGAAAGGGCAGGGGAAGGGCTACTGAGGTAAGCGAGAAATAAACCCGCACTGTTTTCATCTGACAAGAATACCCTAGTCTTTTCAGCCTGGTTGATTGTCAGGTGAAAAATAAGGAAAGGAGAACGGATGACTAACTGACTGACTTGCTACTGACTGATGGACAACCTGGTTAACTGATTGGCTGATTGACTGCCTGACTTACTGACTGCCAACATGACTGACTGTCTGCTTCATTGAATGCCTGACTGACTGTTTGACTGACTGCTTGTCTGACTGCCTGACTGACTGTGTGACTGACTGACTCATTAACTAATTGATTGGCCGACTAACTGGCTGACTGACTGACTGACTGACTGATTAACTGACTGACTGACTTCCTCACTGATTGATCGATCGACTGCATGTTAACTGAAGACATGGGAGGGGGCAGTGAGGATGGGTGTGGTGGTGAGGAAGGGGGGGATGGTGTGGGAGAGAGGGGATGTGGGCAGGGAGGTATGACCGTGGCAGGGAGGGAGGGAGGGAGGGACAGATGAGGGAGAAAGAGAGGGAGTGGGAGGGAGACGGTGGAGACATTTGCGAATGAGGAGGGGTAACTGAAATGAATTGAGGATGGCAGAAGACAGGGTAAGAGAGATACAGATAGATAAACAGAGAGAGAGAGAGAGAGAGAGAGAGAGAGAGAGCATAGGGGTGCGGGGGAAGAAAAAGTATACAATGCCTGTCCAATGAATGGGTGGGGATGGGAGTGGGAGAAGAAAGAGTGAGCAGGGCGGGAGGGGAGAGAAAGAAGGGGGTCGGGGTGAAGAGAGAGGGTGGGATGGGGTGGGGAGAAGAGAAGGATGAGGTGGGGGAGAGAGGGGGTGGGGTGAGGGAGAGAGAGAGATGCACTGAAGGGTGGGGAAGAGGTTAAAGTAAGAGTAAGTTAGAACTGAGCGAAGTGAAAGGTGTGGGGGGAAGAGCAGAGGTTAGTGGGGGGAAGGACTCTCGATGGGTTTGAGGGGGGGATAAGAGGAGTGAGAGGGGAGAGGCACTGGGGAGGTAGGACAGGGTAACAGTGAGTGGTGAGGGTGTGGGTAAGAAGTGTGTGGGGGAGAAGACTGGGGCGAGGTTGAGGTGAATGGAGTAGTGTGGAGTCGCTGAAAAAGGGGACAGGGGAAGGGGTTCCTGAGAGGGGGTAGGTGAGGGGTGAGAGGGGGTAAGTGAGGGGTGAGAGGGGCAAGATGGGCAGAAGTCGGGGCTACTGTAAGGGCTGAGTGGGCAAGGAGGGGGCAAGGAGAGCGTAAGGAGGGGTGTGTGAAGTGGTGATTAGTTGGAGGGGTGGCAGAGAGGTGAGGGGGGGATGAAGGGAGGGGTCAACAGGAGAGGTAGGTAGAATTCAGGGTTACGGTGAGGGAGAAAGGGGTAAAAGAGAGGGGGAGGGAGGAGCAAGAGGAGGGGTGAAGAAGGGGATACGAAGGGGGAGTGAGAAGGAAAGAGGATCAAAACCAGAGAAATGCATGAGAGGGCGTTGTAGTGAGAGGGTCGATGGGTGCGTTGGTCAGAGGAATGGGTGAGGGAGGAGATAGATAGGTGAGAGGGGGTGGGGGCAGGGAGGGGGTGAGTGGATAAGATAAAAATAACAGAGAGGGCGAGAGTCCCCGGATGACTGGAAGAAAGAAAAAGAGAGGGGAAGGGAAGAGGAGGGGACAAAGAAAGAATGAGGGGAGGGGGAACAAGAGAAGAGAAGGGGGAGAAGGGGGAGAAAGGGTCAAGGTAAAATTCATGGTAAAGGGGGGGGCGAGCAGGGAAGGGGGCGAGGAGTAGTAAGTGGGTGGAGAGGGGAGTTGGTCAGGGTAGGGGTGAGGAGATGAGAGGGGTGAGTGGTAAGGGGGTAGAGGGGGCGTGGAGGACTGAGGGGGGGGCGTGGGGGGCAGGGGGGACAACATGAGAGGGGCGGGCCGGTCATTTGCATCCAGTACATACATCAGTCGCGTCTCAACCCTCAACTACCAAGACTGGCTTAGGCTTGGACATGGTAAGGGAGGAGGAGGAGGGGGAGGAGGAGAAAGAGGAGGAGTACAAGAAGTGAGAAAATGGAAACACAGAAGAAAAACAATGACTGAAGAAAGAAGAAACAGCAGAAGACAAATTAACTGAAGTAGAAGATGATGATGATGACAATGATGATGATTATGGTGGCAAGGATTAACAAAAAGAGAAAGAAGAGGAAGAGGAAGAGGTAGAGGAGGTAAAGGAGGAACAAGAGGCGAAGAGGATGAAAATGTTGGGAAAAACAGAAGAAAAACTAGTAAGAATTAGGTTAAGAATAATAAGAATAAGAAGAACAGCAGCTATAACAACAGCAATATATAAAATAAAGTCACAGTGATAATAATAATGATAATAATAATAATAATAATAATAATAAGAAGAAGAAGAAGAAGTAGAACAACAACAATTCTTTTTGGCTCTGGCTTCGGCACACCAAAACCACAAGACAAATCACCGTTTTCGAACCATAGCACTAAATTCTGAAACACACTAAACAATTATGGCTCATAAAATTATTACTTGATCCTAAACCCCCATTTTTATGTAAATATCTCTAATTCCCATTTTAATTGACCCTTTCTCCCATACTGTCATTATATTTTCGGTCTACATTGTGAAACAGAACAAATATATAACTATTTTTTATTGATTACCGTTTAGTTTAATTTCTAAGTGAGAAAAAGAAAGAGTCAAAGGCTAGAGACATGTAAAAAAATTTTCTCCTAAGCAAAAATGAACAAAAGTGAACCAAAGTTAAGGTGCCCAGATATATTGCGTTTTTAAAAGTCTGAAGGTCTCAGGCAGAAGAGTTACAAATTGAGGAAAACGGTCCCAAAGTTGGCTATACTCTTTTTACTCTCTCATGGCCTAAAATTTCTATCTCTCCATCTTAAATGCTGTTTGTAGCAATATATTAACATAAGAATATGATGCTAGTCACAAAGAAGTGCTATGGAAAGAAGGTAGGGCCGTAGTAATTTTTTTTATCACTGAGCTACGAGAAATACGCCGCAAAAGGAATATAATCTGGACCAAAGTACAATGACAGACCTATAGACTCATACATGAAGGACCTCCATTAGAGAGCTACCAGAAGGAGTGAGAGTGCGTTGCTTGACGGGTGCTGAGCTACATTTCCACACATATAGTCCAATCACCTTAACTTGGCGAAGATTTTTGTAATTCTGCAGCTGAATGCCTGTAGTTTGGGAAAAGAATAGGTAACTAATATGAATGTACACCTTTTCCATTGCACTTGTTCGTGACTAGCACCATATTCCACTGTTACTCTCTTCTACAAATCAATATTCTAGATGAGACGGCAGTTGTTCGAATATGCCTAGTTAGAGAGAACACAGTACAGGTATTCACGTCAAGTATTTCAGGACAACACTCAAAAACATCTTCTCTTACGTTATTTTCTTTCATCAATCATTTCAAATTTAAGTGGACGGGAAAATATACCATTAAAAAAAAAAAAAAATCGGTAATTGATTCGGCTTAACACCAGATGATTTTTTCGATCTGACGAAAATCGCAGTAGTCGGTAAATTAAAAAAAAACTAACTCTTCAAGCCGGTGACGTATTATTTACTTCTTGCCAATCTCAGACGATTTTAGTCAGCACTGTGGGGGTTATATAGAGGCCCGTATTCACCTCGGTAATGGAAGCTCCCCAACACCTCTTCCTTGGCGATTTATTCTTGGATTTGGTTGCCTAGTATCATTCTGTACGGTATTGATGAACGGTATGTCAATGTTAGAAGAAATTAGATAACACAAAATTGGAAAGTAAGGTGCCATAAGGAAAATAAATCCCTTAGGAAGAGATGTTAGGGAGCTTTTCCAAATCGAAATTCAAGCCTGTTTTCATCTGACAGAACTGAACCACTCCGACAGCTAGAGAAATTAGCCATGGTTGCATAAAATTTGATGAGCCGTAATTTTGAGGAAAGAATGAGTCTCCTTGGTTACTAGTCAAATCCACCCTTCAGTCTGACTACACTTGGCCATCAGGTAGGCTGCAGAGTGTTAGGGATTTTTGTCGAATAAAAACAGATTATAGTGGTAGTCTGATACAAAATACATAAACATAAATAAATAAATAAAAAATAATAATAAAAAAATCGGAGTGGAGGGTTAGGAATCATCGCAGTGAAAGGGCATTTACTACTCTCATTAACCTTGCACCTATGGCGCAGAAAACACACACACACACACACACACACACACACACACACACACACACACACACACACACACACACACACATTCAATTTCTCCTATAATTGTGAACGGCTGAGCATCCGGGTTTCCTACGTTCCATTTCTCCCGCTTCTCCGAGTCTCGAATGGAAAACAGAAACCATTGAAGGAGGTGTGTTTCGCTTTGTACGTAGAGATAGATAGACAGATAGATAGATAGAGAGATAGATAGATAGATAGATAGAGAGAGAGAGAGAGAGAGAGAGAGAGAGAGAGAGAGAGAGAATCATGGTGGTGAAAATGGTGTTATGATCCCTCTACCGTACCCAACCACATGAGGAACTTAAACGCGGCTCGCCCTGCCCTTAGACTTTTTAACCCCCACGTCACGTCAGAGGGGCCAGATTTTCTTGCTCATTGTATATGGAAAAGTATATGAGTACGGAGGCCTTGGGGTGGAGGTGGGGAGCAGTGTAGATTCGGGGCAGAGGGTAATATGCATAATAAATCGCAAAGAGAACGGTGCCACGATTTTACTACCTATCTAAGAATCCGGGACCTCGACATAAGTCACCTTTACCAGTGTGCGTAGAATAGGGTGGGGGTGGGTCACTTCTGAATGTAAACCCAGTCGACTGTAGGTTGATTTTGACCCCCTCCTGCAGTCCACCATTCCCCTTTCATGGAACAAGGAGGGAGCTGAGGAACGTTTGCATAACTATGCAGCGGAACCGTCCAGCTGTCAGTGCCACCGCGTGAAGGCGTCCCTCTCCAGCAACAAAGAAGCACATGAATGTGTTTAGTAAGAGCAGCCCACACATATTAGTCGTGTGCAACCCAGACCCTACAGCTCATTCAGTCATGCATTCATTTACATATTCATTCTCGAACTCTTTCTCAGCCTGTCTTTTCCTCAGTTTATGACCGATATTCTGTTTATATATTTATCATTATTTTTATTGTGTGTGTGTGTGTGTGTGTGTGTGTGTGTGTGTGTGTGTGTGTGTAATCTGCAGGCGTCGTGAACAGGTTTTGATCTGGGCTCCCTTTAGTTCAGTTTGCTCTAGCAAGGACAACTTTTTGCACGCTTTCAGCCTTTGAGTCCTCTTGCATAAACTAATTCCTGCAGACGGAAGACGTCTTGGTAATTTTGTTCTTGTTCACTCTGGCGATTATATTAGTGACCTGTCGTGGTGAAAGGATTAACTTTACTCTTCCTCAACTATATCGTTTTCTTTCTTCATTCGCACTGTTTCATTTTATCTCTTGTTTACGACCTTCGCTCAAGTTATTTCAGAGTCTTTTCGTGTTTCTGGCTTTCGCATCTAATTCCTAGTACAGTTTCAAGGATTTGTTAGGTACAAGAACGACTCTGCAGAAATATCATGTCATCATTTGTAGCTCAGGCAGGAGGAGGCGAGGTGATGTGTGGAATTTCGTTCTCAAATTCAAAAGAGATCGAATACAGCTTTAAACAAATGATTGTGAGAAGCTCCTCGTAGGACTATTAAGCACACACACACACACACACACACACACACACACACACACACAAATAATGGTTTAATTCTCTCAGCAAAATCAAGCATCAAACATAATGTTCAGTCCTTTCACAAGAAACTTTACAAGATTTTTAATGTTACTCTAAAAGACACCAGAAATGGCTGTCCTTTTATATCATTCTTATAAGAACTCAGGTAGAAATATTTCAGATCATACGTACGAGCTTCAACGTTTTTGTAATCAACTAAACGAACATTCAAATGCAAGTGTAAAAGGCAAAACGTTAAGGCAATCATTAGTCGCTCCAACGGCCGAGTGGAAAATATCTCAGTCCCCGCTGCCGTCCCGCGCTCCGAGGACAATCACCAGCCACTCGTGTTGATTGTGGCGGAGGAAGACACAAGCGGAAGCCCCTACATAAAGAAGAGGGGGCGACGGGCCTAATATACGTCATTGGTGAGAGCCGGGGCGCTAGATTACCGTAATGGGACCCCGCCTGCCTTGTATTCATAGCGGAACCTTATCATTGGCTGAATTAGAGAAAACGGAGGCACCTCACCTCACTTGGCCTATCTCGGGCTCCGCTGTCGTCATTTCACTGTTTCAGACTTTTCTCATTTTTCTTTGTTCACTCACCAACAATGACAAAAACCACTACTCTCATACAAAGATGGATGAATATATAACATTTTGGTGCGCAGAAGCAACTACATGAAACACGAAGTAATACCAGAATCTACAGAAACTTTGAAATGGGAGAGAAGACCTGCTGAGCGAAATGCAAAGATGGCGTGAGCGACCCCTAGCGCGCGCCCCTCCAAAGCGACGCCAAGACAGGATTTGCCTAATGTTTGTATCATAGCCTCAGATTTATTCCTGTTTCCCCCGACGATCTCAGAAGTTCGCGGTGATGTTTACGCGACGTGAGATGCCGCCCTTAGTCGGGGAGAACTGGAGGTCATTTGGCTGCTGCGGAGATGGTGTTACTTTGCGCCTCCGACATTGAGGGAAATAAGTTTAGCTGAGGGATATTTTAGTCGCACAACTTTACTACACTGCACCACTTCGCTGTGATCCACTTCACCACTTCACCTCACGTCCCCACTTCTCTTGATTCTCCTCCACTTCACTACACCGGACTTCGCTTCGCATCATGTCTTTGCACCTAAAGTTCAGTGTGGATATTCTCATAAAATTTCTCAATTTCTAAAAAAATGCTGAATAAAAACTAATTTTGGGGTATTAATGGAAGATTTAAGGCCTTTGGACAAGGCTTGTGGAGATGCAAGCCTTGTCTAGTGGCCTTACGTTTTCCATTAATTTTCCGAAATTAAATTTTGTTTTCAGCATTCCTTTGCACTTATTTATCCTGTTTAATTTCCTGGCTTTTAACTTAACAGCATATTTTATCCACATATTCTCACAGTATAAATTTCGTGTATTTATTTTCACAGCATAGTTTCACTGCATTTACTGTTAAACGGGTATGCTTTAAGGGATAAAGTGAACATTGTTTTATAGGGAACAATTTTTTTATAAAAAGGGGTTGATAACTACCTGAGCTCATTAATTAACGGATTTTAGTAGTAGTAGTAGTAGTAGTTGTTGTTGTTGTTGTTGTCGTAACTCCGTGTTCATCTGAAACATGAATTCGGAAGACTGCAGGCTGAAGCTGTCCTCATCCTGCAGTCAGCCACCCTCCTTTCGGGGAATAGGGAGGGAGCTGAGGGACCTTTCCATAACCGGGCAGAGGATATCCTCAGTTATATTGTTGTCACCACGTGAAGGCGTCCCTCTCCAACATCTAACGTACTTTGACCATATACCGTAAATTTCAAGATACACGTGAACTTACTGGCCCAAGCAACATTTCTAATCATTCACGACAGACAGGCTTAAATCGTATCTTATCCCCAAACAGTTATATAGAACTTCTGAAGCATCGTCGCTAAATAAAAATAATTAAGGGATTATTTTAGCCTCGTTTGTAGCCATAATTTTCTTATCGACTACATACGGCAATCAAATTTAATAATCCTACTGGGGAGAGACGCCTTCATGTGGCAGCATTGATATGGCCACGTAAGTTCACTGCCTGATTATACGAACAAACGTCCCCCTGCTATATCCCTCTCCCCTATAATGTGAGTGGTGGACTGCAGAAGGGCAACTAAGCCAACAGTCCATTGAGTTCACATTTTAACTAAGTCTGGAGCCACCACCACAACACCAGTCCTTATACTTTTTTCTTTCTTTTTTCTTTTTCTTTCTTTCTTTTTTTTTTTACTACTTGAATGTCCGCGCTTAATCAAATCCTAGAGTACTAGTCAGAAAAAATTAATCAAAGATTTTATTTTTTACCATTCCAGCGGAGGGACTAATCGAGATAGTAAAAAAAATATATATATATTACTAGGTCATCTCTCCATTCACAACACTCTTATGGTGGCAGCAGGAACTATTACAACTACCTAACTCCATAGCAGGGAAATGGTTGACAGCTGGAATAGTATCATATAGTGTAGCCAAATGCGATGTATGTATGTACGGAAGCGTGTAGGTAAAGATTTAAACAAGTATGTAAGTAAGGTAGGTAAGTATTTTTATGAGTAGGTCTAAGCGCTTAATGCTTGTATGTGCATGTATGTATGTATGTATGTAAATAAGTATGTAAGTATGTGTGTATGTAAATGAGTAAGCATGAAAATATGAATGAAAAGAAACAAGTACAAACGTATGTATGAATGTATGTACGTATGTATGTATGTATGTGGCCTCTCCCTCTCACTGCTCCTTAGTATTCCTCCGTCTTCCGCGCTTCATAACCCTTTACCCCTATATCCCCTACTTCCTCCTTGACCCCCCCCCTCCCCTGCCGTCCCCCCAACTATGATTTTCCCCTTTTAACCCTCCCCGTCTTATTATCTTTTATTTCTGTCGTCTATTTTAAGGTTCGTATTAATTTTTCCTTGTCTAAGTCTTTTTCTTTTTAATTTGTTTCCTTTATGTCATGAGTTGTTTCATTGTACTACTTGATTTTTTTTTACTTATTTCCTGTCGATTTTCACTGTCTTCTTCTTTTATTTTTGCCTTACGCATTTCTGTCTCTTTTATTCATTTTTTTCCTTCCTTTATCATTCACTTTCTCTCGTTGCCCTGTTTTGATTCCCTTATGTCTGTAATTTGATTATGTATTGTATCTTTGCCTTATATCACTGTCTGTCACCTTTTTTGCTATATCCTGTCCCTTGTTACGCTTATTTAGATACTGTTTTTTTTCTGTCTGTCTGTCTGTCTGTCTGTCTCACTCTCTCTCTCTCTCTCTCTCTCTCTCTCATTCCCCGTGTCTGTTTGTGTTCGTCCCTGTCACACATTTGCTTGTCCTGTCTGACTCTATGCTGCTCTACCCTACCCTACCCTGTCCTACCTTACCCTACCCTGCCCTACCCTAACCTGTCCTCAACCTCAAATTCTTCCATCCCAACCTCTATCTGTTCTTTTCTAAGTCCCCTCCCTCAGGAACGTCTGCTACGACAATCGCCAGACGGTTAGCTCCAGACGATTGTATTCAGCTTAGGAAAACCTTACTGAGTGAAGGATTAAACCATGCAGTGAGAAGTTTTTCCTGGGATAAGTTAGTATGAAATTGGCCAGAGAAGATGCAAAGTGTGTCATTGCGTTGAAGGAGTTCACGTTTTTCCTGTGTCTGCCTTCTAACCTCATCCCTTTCCTTCAACCCTCATCCTCTGCCCTCTGCTTTCATCCCTTGTCCTCTGCCCTCATCTCTTGCGCCCCACCCACCCAGTATCCCCTGCCCTCATCCCTCATCCCTCTTGAATTTCAGCTCATGTTCCCCCTCCTCGTCGCCTTATCTCCGTCACAATTTTTTTTTTCCGTGCCATGTCCTCCCACACTTTTTTCGGACTCGATGCCTCTTCCCTTCCCCCTTTCCATCCACATTTCTACTTCCTCTTCCTCTCTCTAGATTCCCTTTCTTCTTTTCTTTAACTTTCTCCTTCCTTTTTCTGTCTCTATATTTCCTCCTCCTTTCTTCCTGTGCAGCCTCTTTTCTCACCTTTAACTTTATTCTTCTTCCCTAACCCTATTTCATCCCAACCAGCCGTTCCCCATTTTCTGTTCTCCCTGCTGACTTTCCCCACATCCTTTTCTTTCCCTTTCTCTCATCCGTCCCCAGCCCCTTCTCTCCCATTCTTGCCCCTCTCAGCACTCCCTCCCTCCTTTCTGCATCTCCATCTCTTGTCTCCCCCAGTCCCATCTCTCCCCTACTTTGCCCTCCAGACCTCCCCAGTCCCTCCTCGCCCCATCTAACCCCACTCTCCTCCTTTCCCTTAATCTGTGTCTTCCTATAACCCGTCCGGCCACTTACACCCTTCGTTTCTCGTTTTCTTTCCTTCCCTTAACTCCAGTTCATTTTCTTCTTCCTTCTACCCAACCCTTCTGCTCTGCTCGTTCTCTCTCCTTCCCCCTCTCTCTCCCTTCCTCCATTCCCCCTTCTCTCTCACACCCCACCCCAACCCCCAGGGAGACCACGGGCACAGCATAAAACAGGCCGCTTGTTTGACTAAGTTTCACTGTTTCCATTTCATATCTAGTTAGGAACTTGTTAGAGACTTTTAATTTATGTCTGGCTGGAGGGAGCCTTATCGTCCCCTCCCAGACTCACTTTCACGCCGCATTTTTCACCCGGGGATGTTAATTTTGTTTTAGGGCAAGACCGAGGTTTAATTGGGCTGTTTGTTTATCTTTTTTTTTTTTTTTTTATTTCACCAAAGAAGGAAAAAAGAAAGGGGGTCTGATATGCTTCTTTCACCCAGCCAGCCTCCCCCCCCCCTCTCTCTCTCTCGCTCAGTCGAACTCCCGGGAAACACAAACACGCCAGATATCAGCTCCTTGGTTTCTTAAGAGCCTCGGGGTTTATCTGCAGTCCTCGCTTTCTCTGATAACTGGGTCTTTGGCGTGGTGTGTTGATGTGTGTGAAGTTGGGCTGAGGTTAGTATAGGGTAGGTTAGGATTGGTAAGGTGTTTCTAAGCAAGATTAGGACAGGTTATGTTGTGTCAGGAAGGGTTAGGAGTTGTGTGGTTAGGAAGTGGAAACGCGTTTGGAAGGTGTGACTTGTGGAAGGGACTGCTTAAGTGTAAAAATGTGCAGTAGTGTGATTATCGTTGTGGGATTGTGTATTTGTGTGAAGGACGTGTTGGTATGGGCTTCTCACACAGTACGCGCGCGCGCACGCATACACACACACACACACACACACACACACACACACACACACACACACACACACACACAGTCTCTCTCCCCCCCCCTCTCTCTCTCTCTCTCTCTCTCTCTCCCTCTCGATCTCTCCCCCCTCTCCCTGACATCCCAAAGTTGTAACAATTACCAACCGAACCAAACTCGCCAAGTGATCAGCAGTAGAGGGAGGGGATGAGGAGGGGGTACTATCGACTCAATAAGATCAATTTCCTTCGTTATTTTTGGTGTGTGTTTTTTTTTATGCATAATTCTCTTGGTGGTGCCTATGTCCATTCAGTATTTATGGTGTTTAAATAATACCTGGATGTTTGTCTGTCTGTCAATTTACGAGTACCTGTCTGTCTGTCCATCTCTCTCTCTCTCTCTCTCTCTTCTGGAGGTCTTCCCTAAGCAAAGTAATATCGTCTGGAGATGCCAAAAAAGAAAAAAATGGAAATAAAAAAGACATGAACACACTGAAGGGACAATTACTATCTCTCCACCGTTGCTATGGACTCAAGTAATTTATTTATGCTAGTGCCAGGCGATTCGCTAACTCTTTCCCCTTCTTTCCGGCTAAATTCTGATTATCGTTCTTTTACCTTAACTTGGCCCAAATTTTCGTCCTTTCGTAGCTTATTTCATGTACCGCAGCGGCAAAATAAGACAGTACTATGGCTCTACATCCTTTCCCTAGCACTTCTTCATGACTAGCATCACATTCTAGTGTTAATCTCCTGTTTCGATTCCGCTTTGAAGGTGGAGGGAAGGCAATTATAGGTCAGTTTAAGAAAAATGGTGTAGTTAATGCACGTAAGGAAAATTCGAACATCCCAAAGGTTAATAAATGATAGTTTTGAATTCTTCGATTACTAGAATTTCCCTCATTTGAATAATTCGTTTTTTGATAGTTTATTGTTGTTGTTATGACCCCCTGGCTCGTCCTCCAATGATCTTCTAAGCTGTACATCTAACCCTATCCACTCATACGCTGATGACTCCACCCTTCACCTCTCCATTCGGTTCCCGCAACGCCCATCTCAACAGTTACTTCAACAATCAAGGGATGAGGCTATGGCACACCTAATGTCTGACTTGGCTCGTATCTCTGACTGGGGTAAAAATAATATGGTTGTCTTTAATGCATCTAAGACTCAGTTCTTACACCTATCAACCCGACAAAATCTTCCACAGGTATACCCACTAATGTTCAATAATATTCAGCTTAATCCTGCATCATCCTTGAACGTGCTTGGGGTTTCATTTACTCGGGACTTATCTTGGAAAGATCATATTACATCTCTTGTAAAATCTGCTTCCAAGAGATTGGGTGTGCTAAGCCGACTCCGCTCTTTCTTTACCCCTGCGCAATTGTTGACTCTATACAGGGGTTTTATCCGCCCCTGTGTGGAGTACAACTCTCATGTGTGGGGAGGCTCCCCACATACAGCTCTTCTCAATAGGGTGGAGTCAAAGGCTTTTCGTCTCATTAACTCTCCTCCTCTTACTGACTCCCTTCAACCTCTGTCTCTTCGCCGCACTGTTGCATCTTTATCTCTTTTCTATCGCTACTTTAATGGTCACTGCTCCTCTGAACTGTCTGCTTGCATTCCTCCACCTCTACGACGGGCGCGTAGCACCCGTCTGGCAGCAAACTCTCATCCTTTTTCTGTCCAACTCTCTAATGCAAGAGTTAACCGTTACTCCCAGTCTTTCATTTATGCAACAGGTCAGCTCTGGAACTGTCTCCCTCTGTCTGTATTTCCTGCTGCCTATGATCTCCAGTCTTTCAATCGCAGTGTGTCCAGGCATCTCAAAAGGATCGGATCTTGAATTTGGCTCTATATTGTATTTTGTTTTTCTCTTGGAGGGAACTGTTACTGCGGGCTCATGGCCTTTGGTTCCTTCTTCCTCGCATAAAAAAAAAAAAAGAATAAAGTGGACCGCAGAAAACCTACCACTTCAACCGGACGCTCCCAGACATCTTTCATTGACGTTATACTGAAGGATCGTCTGTGCTATGATGGTGAGGTGCAGCAGCCTGAGTCAGCTAAGTAAATGCGGCTATAAAACGTAAAAATGCGGCTATGAAAAGTATGAAATGGGTCGAGGTGATAGAAACGTTAGCAGAGAGGAAGGTAAGAAGGTAGGCCTCGAGAGGAAGTGAAAGACAAAGGGGGGGATCGAATTACGGGAACCACCATTCAAGACCCTATGAACCCGAACTTCCCCCCCCCCCTCTCTCTCTCTCTCTCTCTCTCTCCAAGATAATTCCCCGCCAGACAATTTTGCGAGAGCGCCGTGGACGAGGCTCTTTGATTTTGACTTTGCGAGCTAATGACAGTAACTTCCGCCATTACGGGCAGGGGGCAGAAAAACAGAAGGAAGGGACTTTTTTTCTTTCTTTTTTCTGAGGGGGGGAGGGAGGAGGGAGGGGTTAGTGGTTATGCTGTGGGCTGGTGGAAGGAGGTTAGGGAGGGAAGTGGCCTAGATTTAAGTATAGCCTCTCTTTCTTGGCCTTTGTTTTGGGGGGATTCACGGTGACCAGTTTACGTGCATAGCCACAATCAAGCGCCTTCATTCGCTACGTTTGCTAGCGCTTGTACTGCCAAGAGAGTGACGGCCAAAACATTCCATCAGAGGACACGAGTCTAGATCAAGCTTGCAATGACAGCGGCTGGACACACAGATTGCATGGGAAACTTTTTGTCAATCAATGTTCAGAATTTTTTTACATACATACATACATACATACATACATAAACTTGAACCATAAGTGCATAAATAAAAACTCAACCTTAATAGCGTAGGGTACAGTGTTTTCTTATTGGACTGTAGGTAGTTTCTCGTTTTTGTAGCTTATTCGTTTCAGTATTTTTGCGCCGGTATGGCTAAACAGTTTCTTGAAAAATTATCACTCACTGAATTTGCGTGCGCCTGTCCTGATGTAGGCAGACCCTCCTTGATCATATTAATATTACACTAAAAATCATGCACTGCAACACATACCTCGGATGGTAAAAAAATTACAGCAGTTTCTCCACATGCTGTTACTTCATTTATTACTTTTTATTTGCTACACCAAGAAACGTACTCAGTCATTTTCGTTCACCCAGTATATACACATATTTACACACACACACACACACACACACACACTAAAATCTCACCAAACACAAACAAAGCCTTCACATCCACTAAGAGGGAAAAAAATCGAGTTTACGATAACAGACCCCCTTTTGCCTCCTCCTCCTCCCCCTACGCACACCCTCTTCCTTGTTGACCCCTTACCCACCTTTAAATCCCCCCCCCTTATCTCCCACACACTTTCCCCTCCCTTTATTCCTCCTCCCTCCTTCCCACTCATGTCCCTTCTCCCTCCTTGACCCATTCATCCTTCGTCTTGCAGTTCCTTCTCCTCTTTTCTTATATTCTCCCTCTTTCCTCACCCCATTTTTTCCTCTCCTCCTCTTTTCCTTCTCCCCTTGTCCCTTCCAGTTATTATCTTTTTCCTCTTTCCCATTGTCTTCCATCACCTTAACTCTTCCTCTCCCTTTCTTTCGGTTTTTCCCCCTTTCTCCCTCCCCTCCCTTTCGTTTCGTCCATGTTCCCCTACTGTACCTCTCCCTCTCTTGCCACCTCCCCCTTCACCCCCACTGCTTGTCTCTCATTCCCTTAGCCTCCCTTTAAAACCAATTACTTCCCTTTCCCCTCCCCTTTTTTCCCTCTCCCTTGCCTCCTCCACTCCCTTACCACTCCTACCCCTCGTCTCCTTCCCCTGTATCCTATCTTTCCTGCTCCTTACCCATCCAATCCCCTATTCTCTACCCTCTCCCCATCTTCTCCTCCCTATTCCTTCCCCTTACCTCCTCCTCTTTGTTGCCTCCCCTCCTCCCTTTGTCCCCTCTCCTCCTCCCCCAAATATTCGCTTCCTCACTTCCCTACCTTTATTCTCCCCCTCCTTCCTTTCACCCATTTTCCATCTCAGTTCCTCATCTACCCTTCCTTCCCTTCTTTTCTCCTTTCTCTGCGCCTGGCTCTCTCTAACCATCCTCTACCTGTTCCCTCCACTTCCCCTGTTCCTTTCATCCCTCTCCCTCCCCCTCCCGCTCGTCTTGTCCCCTCTACCTCTCTGTCCCATCCTCACAACACCCCACCCTTCTTACTCCCCTTTCTCATTCCCCTGGCTACCCTCCCTCCCCCTTCCTTATTTCCTTCCCCTTCCCCCTCCCCTCCCATTTACCTATCCGTCCCCTTTCCCTAAGATCCTAACCTACTCTTCTTTCATCTGCCTTTCTGCCTCCTCACCCCTCCTATTACCACCACTTTTTTTTTTCTTTCCCTTCCCTGTTCCCCCTCCTCTTCCCCCACTCTTTTCCCTCCCCCTCTCCCCTCCCCCTCCTATTCTACCCATTCTTTTTTTCTTTCCCTCCCTCCCTCCCTCCACTTCCTCACTCTTTTTTCGTCTCCCCTTCCCTATCCTCTTTCCTCTATAGTTTTCTCCCCTTTCTCTCCCCCTCCTTTACAGTTTCCTCCATCTATTTTTCTCTCTCTTCCTTCCCTTCCCCTCATTTCCCCACGCACTATTTTCTTCCCCTCCCCTCCCCCCCTCCTCCCACCCACTCATTTTCCCTACCTCCCCACTCCTCTTCCTCCGACATTTTTTTCTTTACCTCCCCCTCCTTCTGCTCTCCATCCCTTTTTTTTCTCTCCCTCCCTCCCTCCCTCTAGTCACCCAAGCTAGTAATTTCACACTGAGAACCACGTAATCAGCGCTCAGATTGGCGTTGGTGGGCGGCGGTAGGGGCGAAGGAGGGGCGGCCACACACTACAATAACACACTTACGCCCACACATAAACCCTCAGTCCGGAATGCCTCCCCAAAGAGCGATTCGCGTGATTATCCGGACGCCCACAATTGCTACCATATCCCCACCTTCCTTCCCTCTCCTCCCAACCCACTCCCCTCTTCCCCCTCCCCCTCCCATCCTTCCTCTTCCTCCTTCTACCCCTCCTTCTCTCTCCCCCCATCTAGCCCTGCTTCTCATCTCCTTCCAGTTCTTCCTATCCCACTCTTTATCCTTCTTTCCAGTCATCCTTCCTCTCCCCTTCTCTTCCTCTTCTCTCCTTCCATCCCCCCTCGCCCCTCACCTTCTCCTAGGCCACCCATCCTTCCTTTCCTTCCCTCCTTCCCCTCCTTTCTTCTCTCTTTCTCTCTCCCCCACCTATCTCCCCACCCATCTCCCCTCGCCCCTCCTCACACACAAAAAAGTAAGTGAAAACAAGTTAGAGGGGAAATGGGCGGTAAGAGTTGGAGGGTTCGGGAAGGCAGGGTCCGGCTCGGCTCCCCTCTGTTCCACACACACACACACACACACACACACACACACACAGACACACACACAGACACACACACACACACACACACACACACACACACACACACACACACACACACACACACACACACACACACACACACACACACACACCATCACCATCACCATCACCATCATCATCACCATCGTCAACGTCATCGTCGTCGTCGTCGTCCCAACCCTATTGTTCAAAAGGAGAATGCAGAAACAATGAACGAGTTAGAATAAAAAGCTGAAGAAATATCAACACGGTACCTAGTGTTATGCGCCACCCAGCCATGTATCATCCACACCTTCAAAATCTTGGCTCCACTTCACGAGTAAAATCCTTCCTCACATTATTTTTTTTTTTCTTATTTTCAGTTTTAGATGAACTTCACATATACTGATGGGATGCAGAGTTATTCCTTTGCTACCAGTTAAAAAAAAAGGTGCAGTTCTTGCCATGTACACCTCCATACATACTTCAGCCGGTCATTTCGATCTCTTACCAATGCCTTAGCTTTCACAACTTCCATACCTTGCTTCCTCCTTCTCCTCCTCCTCCTCCTCCTCCTCCTTCTTCTTATTCTTCTTCTCCTCCTCATCATCATCCTTCTTCTCTTCTTCCTCCTCCTCCTCCTCCTCCTCATCATCATCATCATCATCATCATCCAGACTTCCTTTGCCAGCCTAATGACAGGAAAGGTAGGATCCACAGAGCACCCATCCCCCCCTCAAAAAAAAATGATATAATGAGATAGTATCCAGGATTTACCCCTCTCTCACACATTCATTTACAACATCCACCCACCTTCTTCTTAGCCTACCATGTTCCCGCCTTCAAACTGACACATACTCTTTCCAGTACCCTGTCCTTAACCATTCTCTCCATGTGACCCACCCCAGCTCAGTACACTCTCTTACACCTTTTGATCAGTAAACTCCCACACTCCACACCTGTCAAGAATACCATTTTTTTTTTAATCCTATCCAGTCCATGTAATCAACACACATTAATTAACCCTTCAGTCTTATGATGTGATTTTTTACATTATATATATTCTTACTTCCTTCAGACGATTTTACCTACCACTGGCGGAACCTCTCGCGGTCAAGGGGTTAGAAACGATCCCTATTATACCCAACTACGAAAAGTCTCGCTATACTTAATATCATCAGGTGGTAAAAAAAATATAAAATACATCTTGGGCTGAAGAAGTTAGCAATCCTGTTTTACACTCCTGTTACTGCTGACATTTCACACTGACGCCAAACCCATGCGATGATGTGGACATTGACTCACATGTAACCCCATTCATAGGACTGGAAATTGGGGATGATGATGATGATGATGATGATGATGATGATGATGAGCAACTATACCTTCAAATTGCATGATGGTCTAGTAATAAAAGGCATCAGATGGAGTGATGGCCCTCCTTTGCGTGTAAGGGCTTGAAACTCCAAAAGGCGGCTGGGGATTATTCAACTGTGTGTAAAAGGTCATGATTTGTCTCTTAGACCGACTGTTGAGCACGGGTATGCTCTGGGTGCTCATTCCTTTTCATAGATGTTTCTACTTTCGAGAGATCGATATTATATCTATCCGTCTATCTATCTATCTGTCTATCCACAATCCACACACACACACACACACACACACACACACACACACACACACAAAGAGAGAGAGAGAGAGAGAGAGAGAGAGCAAAACCACACCAGCCACACGATTAATCCCAGGGAAACCATCGACATTTTCACTCTTAAACTCCGGCTGGTTTTTCGCAGCGTACCCGTGGGAGGGAATGAGGGGGGTGGGGGGTTGGGGTGGGGAGAGGAGTGGGATGGGTGCAGGAGAGGGGGGAACTGGAGAAGAGCTTAGGGGTGGGGTGGGGGTGGGGGTTCGAGTGATAGGCAAAGTTGGGGTAATATACGAGTGGCCGGACCTGCCCCTTAGCGCCAACTTCAAATTGGGGCTTGTAAAATAGAAGATTGATATTGAGGGGGTGGGGGAGTGGGGCGTGGGGTGATGAGGAAGGGGGTGTTGGGGTGGGGGGTGAGGTAGGGGGTGTGAGGGGTGAGGAGGTGTAAGGGTTGAAAAGAGAGAGTGGAAGTATGAGGATGAGGATGAGGGCGGGTATATTAGGATGCAAGGATAAGTAGAGTGTAAATGTGTGGATGTATATCTGTGTGTGTTAGGGTGACTAAAGTGTATAGGGTGAAGGTGTATGGGTGTCAATTGTGGGATGGAGATTTAAGGGTGAGAGTGTGGGAACATCTGGGGTACAAAGTGTCGGAATGAGGATGTGAATGTAGAGTTGTGATGGTGTGAAGGTGCGAATGCAAAGGTGAGGATAGAAGTTAGTATGAGTTTGAGTCGAAAAAAAAAGTAAGAACAGATGAAAAAGATGGCGAAATGAAGAAAACGGAGCAGAGAGGTGAAAGAGAGGCGAGGAGAGACTAAGGTATACGCAGAGAAGGAAGACAATGGAAGGATTAGATAAAGGAAGGTGTGAGGGAGAGGGTATAAGGGGAGAAAAAGGAAAGGTATGAAGTGAAAGAGGATTAAAAAAAAAAAAAGAGTAAAAGAAAGGTAGAAAGAGGAGAAATAAAAAAACAAGGAGAGGATGGTATGAGGTTGAAGATATGTAAATGAGGTTAAAGGTATGTAAATGAGGTTGGAGGTATGTAAATGAGGTTGGAGGTATGTAAATGAGGTTGAAAGTATGTAAATGAAGGTTGAGGGTGTGTAAATGAGGTTGAGGGTGTGTAAATGAGGTTGAAGGTATGTAAATGAGATTAAAGGTATGTAAATGAGGTTGAAGGTATGTAAATGAGGTTAAAGGTATGTAAATGAGGTTGGAGGTATGAAAATGAGGTTGAAGGTGTGAAAATGAGGTTGAAGGTATGTAAATGAGGTTGAGGGTGTGTAAATGAGGTTGAAGGTATGTAAATGAGGTTGAAGGTATATAAATGAGGTTAAAGGTATGTAAATGAGGTTGAAGGTATTTAAATGAGGTTAAAGGTATGTAAATGAGGTTGAAGGTATGTAAATGAGGTTAAAGGTATGTAAATGAGGTTGAGGGTGTGTAAATGAGGTTGAAGGTATGTAAATGAGGTTAAAGGTATGTAAATGAGGTTGAGGGTGTGTAAATGAGGTTGAAGGTATGTAAATGAGGTTAAAGGTATGTAAATGAGGTTGAAGGTATGTAAATGAGGTTGAAGGTATGTAAATGAGGTTAAAGGTATGTAAATGAGGTTAAAGGTATGTAAATGAGGTTGAGGGTATGTAAATGAGGTTAAGGGTATGTAAATGAGGTTGATAGTATGAAAATGAGTTGGGTATAAGAAGGTGCGAAGTTCAGTAAATGGTGAGAGCATGCAGGGTAGCCACAAATCGTCCTCACAATTGTTCCGTAAACGACCCTTAAAAATTGTGTTTGTGTACATATTCGTCCTCTCATGTTTAAAAATTCAATGAAGAGGGTGTGAGGCTGTGAGGATCAGGGCGTGTGAGTGAGGAAATAAGGTGAGAGTGGGTGAATGAGAAGTATAAGGATGCGTCGTGTTATTGGTGATGAAGGAATGAAAGTGACACAGATATAAGAGAAAAAAATGACAAGGCACTAACAGTATAATATGCAAAGGAATAGTAAACAGAAAAAGAAAACAAAAGACAATACAAGACAGGAAAAAAACACAAATTGGACAGGGATACGAGAAAATTAGGGGAAAAAAAATAAAAGGGGAGCAGGACAGGGCAGGACAAAGACAGGACAGCGCAGGGCAGCCAGGGGACCCATTCACCTGCGAGTCAAGTGTGTGTGTGTGTGTGTGTGTGTGTGTGTGTGTGTGTGTGTGTGTGTGTGTGTGTGTGTGTGTGTGTGTGTGTGTGTGTGTGTGTGTGTGTGTGTGTGTGTGTGTGTGTGTGTGTGTGTGTGTGTGTGTGTGTGTGTGTGTGTGTGTGTGTGTGTGTGTGTGTGTGTGTGTGTGTGTGTGTGTGTGTGTGTGTGTGTGTGTGTGTGTGTGTGTGTGTGTGTGTGTGTGTGTGTGTGTGTGTGTGTGTGTGTGTGTGTGTGTGTGTGTGTGTGTGTGTGTGTGTGTGTGTGTGTGTGTGTGTGTGTGTGTGTGTGTGTGTGTGTGTGTGTGTGTGTGTGTGTGTGTGTGTGTGTGTGTGTGTGTGTGTGTGTGTGTGTGTGTGTGTGTGTGTGTGTGTGTGTGTGTGTGTGTGTGTGTGTGTGTGTGTGTGTGTGTGTGTGTGTGTGTGTGTGTGTGTGTGTGTGTGTGTGTGTGTGTGTGTGTGTGTGTGTGTGTGTGTGTGTGTGTGTGTGTGTGTGTGTGTGTGTGTGTGTGTGTGTGTGTGTGTGTGTGTGTGTGTGTGTGTGTGTGTGTGTGTGTGTGTGTGTGTGTGTGTGTGTGTGTGTGTGTGTGTGTGTGTGTGTGTGTGTGTGTGTGTGTGTGTGTGTGTGTGTGTGTGTGTGTGTGTGTGTGTGTGTGTGTGTGTGTGTGTGTGTGTGTGTGTGTGTGTGTGTGTGTGTGTGTGTGTGTGTGTGTGTGTGTGTGTGTGTGTGTGTGTGTGTGTGTGTGTGTGTGTGTGTGTGTGTGTGTGTGTGTGTGTGGTTGAGTAAAAAGAGAGTGAGGGGTGATGAGTCCCAAGCGGGCCTCACCTCCACACACCTAATTGGGGGAGGAGAGTGGAGGTGAGGGAGTGGGAGTATGGGGGAGAGGGTGGGTAGAATATGGGGAGGAGTATGGGGGAGAGAGGGGGAGAGTATAGGGGAGAGAGGGTACAATATGGGGACAGGTAGGCAGAGTACAGTATTAAGTATGGGGAGAGGTGGGGAGAGTATGGGGAGAGACTGTGGATAGTATGGGGAGGGTATGGGGAGAGGATGGGGAGGGTAGTTGATAAAGTAGGGATGGGAAGGATAGTGGGTAGGTGGAAGGAGGGGTCAGGAGGGAAGAGGTTGTGTGAAAAGTAAAGAGAAGCTTAAGGTGAAGGGGAAAAGAGAGTAGGGAGAAGGTATGAGAAAAGGGGAGGTGTGTGTGTGTGTGTGTGTGTGTGTGTGTGTGAGAGAGAGAGAGAGAGAGAGAGAGAGAGAGAGAGAGAGAGAGGCGGGTGGGGGGAAAGAGTAGGGAAGGTAGTGATATGACCAGGTAGTATACTCCTACATCCACACCTACCACAACTACATCCACACACATCCACACCTATCACAACTACATCCACACACATCCACACCTACCACAACTACATCCACACACATCCACACCCATCACGAAACATCCACACCTATCCCAACTACATCCACACACATCCACACCTACCACAACTACATCCACACCAGTACAAGTCATCTCTAGAATATCCTCAGTATCCTCAGTACTTCACAGCCCCCAGTACACGTTCTTAGTACATAGAGCCCCAGTACATATTCTTAGTACATAGTGCCCTAGTACACATTCTTAGTACATAGAGCCCTAGTACATATCCTAAGTACATAGAGCCCCAGTACATAGTCTTAGTACATAGAGCCCCAGTACATAGTCTTAGTACATAGAGCCCCAGTACACATTCTTAGTACATAGAGCCCCAGTACATAGTCTTAGTACATAGAGCCCCAGTACATAGTCTTAGTACATAGAGCCCCAGTACATATCCTAAGTACATAGAGCCCCAGTACATACTGTATATTTAGTACAGAAATACTAAGCAGCAGTAGCCTTCATTAGAGTACGATGCGGTGTGTACTCAACTTCCTGATAGTACATATAGAGCCTGGTAGCGTTTTTAGTACATCGGCATCCCAGTACAGATCGCCAGTACCCTTGATTAATAAAGTTACCAGTACACAAAGCCCAGTACGCAATTCTCAGCTTAAAAGAAGGTCACCATATTAATTTCCAGTCCACAATATTCACATTTACTTAGAGCTCCCAGTACATAGAGACAGAGTACCGGTTAAGAGCCCCAGTATTGACAGCCCCAGTACACAGGGAGAGTTGCTGGAGTTTTTGCTATGGAAGATAATTGCAGATCTAAGGTACAAAGTAATCCCAGTGCACAGAGCTCCAGTACTTAGAGCTCCAGTACACAGACCAAAAGTATCTAGAGTTCCAGTACATAGAGCTACAATATAGAGTTCCCAGTACCAAGAGTCTTCAGTATAGAGCCTCTCCCCGGTACCCCCAGTAGCAGTAGCCTCCCCAGTAGACAATGGTGTGGTGTGCGAGGCAGGGTGGGGGTGGGGGAGGGGGCACTCAAATGACTAGGCTTGTCTGCTCATTCTCCAGCCAGTCCCTCGTTGGTAAGGGAACAAGGCTCAATCAGGACTCAAGACGCAAAGGGGGGAGTGGGTGTGGGTGTGGGTGGGGGCTGTGGGTGAGAGAGAGAGAGAGAGAGAGAGAGAGAGAGAGAGAGAGAGAGAGAGAGAAAGAGAGAGAGAGAGAGAGAGACAGACAGACAGACGGAGACAGAGACAGAGAGAGGCAATGAGGACTTCGTAACGTATTCTTCTTTACGAATTACTCTGCATACTACCCCTTGATGCTCTCTCTAATATATACATCTTTTTATTATCACCATACTTGTCCTCAGTAACATACAAATGAATAAAATGGTGTCATATGGAAAATAAATCGCTGAGAAAAAGGCGTTACGAAGCCCCCCCTACGGAACC
The DNA here is from genome assembly GCF_032717465.1 of Coenobita brevimanus. NCBI lineage: Eukaryota > Metazoa > Arthropoda > Malacostraca > Decapoda > Coenobitidae > Coenobita > Coenobita brevimanus. Next base: position 4,803,973 of record NC_137064.1, read on the forward strand.
TAGAACACGTCCTTGTCGCGATGCTACTTAGTGCAATATAATCCTCAGTTTCGCCTTTTTACCCTCCACTCCTGGTCCTCCCACAACAAACTGGCCTTAATGATTTCAGACCAGTATAGTTTCTTCTCGCACAAAGAGGAGTTACCATTAATACGCTAAGTGGCCTGTGCAGCGCAGTAATAGGGTTGTGGTGGGAGGAAGGCAGATGTAGATGTTGATGTGGAGCTATTGCCTTTGCAACGGCGGCGATTCTAAGTGCCTGGGAGATTTCGTTGCACGTCCTCCTCTGAGATTTATTTTGCCTGTTACACCTTAATAAATGGTATTTTTATATCTGTCTACCTATCTGTGATATATATAAATATATAAAAATAAATACGTATAAGAGAGAGAGAGAGAGAGAGAGAGAGAGAGAGAGAGAGAGAGAGAGAGAGAGAGAGAGAGAGAGAGAGAGAGAGCTACGCCTCCTGCTCCACATCCAATGCGGCATAAAGTAGTTGGCTGCTCAAATAGATAGGTAAGTGATTTAATGTCTGAAAGGAAGAGAGTTCAAGCCCACACTGAGGAAGGGAATGAAACTGATCATTAACAGATTTTTCTGATAATCCTCAAGACCCACCGACGTGCTATAAACACACCGCTAATATCACAACACCAGTCCTGAATGAGACAGCTTTAGCACTTATGAACAGTGGATATTACCGCCGAAGTGGGGACATGTAAAGTCGTAACGTCCTCATCCACTCCTCACCTCCTCCCCAACCCTGTCGTTTCCATCTCTGTCCTCCTATACTTCGTCCTCCCTACCTCTTCTCTTAACCTTGTTCTTCTCACATCCTCCCCACCCTATCCTCCCTAACCCTACCCATTCCAATCCTGCACTTCCTACTTCCTCCCCAGTCCTGTCCCTCCCGACTCCTCCACATCCCTTTCTTCCTCACCTCCATCCCTACCCGGTCCTCCCCATTTCCTCCCCACCACCTCCCAAATCCTGTCATCCTCAATCCAGTCCTCCCCACATCATCCCCGATCTATCCTCTCCATGTTATTCTCCCCATCTCCTCCCCTCAGGCTGTCTCACTCTCCTCCTCACTTTATCCTCCTTAGCCTACCCCTCCCCACCTGTCCCCCTCACCTCCTCCCCACTCCCGTCCTGATGCAGACTCTGGGGGGGGGAGGAGGAGGGGTCGTATTCTGAGCTGCGGTAACCAGGAGTGATGGTTGGTACGCACACACACACACACACACACACACACACACACACACACACACACACACACACACACACACACACACAGTATACATTTATGCATAACCTACATGTACAGTTTATACACAGGTACACATATACATTCACACACACACACACACACACACACACACACACACACACACACGGCTAACCATTTAACCCTTATTTCAGTGCATCTCGACAGCCTGACCTTTCCAGTACCGAGTGGATTAATTGCTTGTTTCGTAACCCCTTTGATGTGGTGGTTGCAGCGGCCCTCACCGACACTCCGCAACAATTACAAAGCCATCGTTAATTATATCATACTTTATATACTCAAGTGCAGTCCTTCGTTTCGTCATGATCACCCTAATTTGTCTATGTTATTTTCCTTAATTTCATTCATTTTCATTATTATCCTCGTTAATATTGCCATCATCATCGTCATTATCGTCATAGTCATCATCATCATCATCATCATCAACATCGTCGTCGTACGCTCTTGTACTTCTTTACACTCAGTCTGTAATTACATCATCACCACCATCATCATCATCATCATCATCATTATCGTCATGGTCATCATCATCATCGTCATACGCTCCTGTACTTCTTTACACTCAGTCTGTAATTACATCATCGCCATTATAATCATCATCATCATCATTCTCTGTTGTACTTCTCTCTCTACAGTCCTTAATTACATTCTCATCATCATTATTATAAACTGTTATTCTTTTCTCCATGCAATTTATACTATTAATTAGTTTGAGGCGTCCTATCAAGGCCATTAGCATCACAGACAGTCAGAAGTACGGTAAACAAGAATCCTGCACAAATCATCAGAAGCGCACAGTATCCTGGAACACCACAAGCTTCACCCTGTCTGGCCTCTGACGGTTCTATCAGTGAGTGACGAGTTGTTTGGAAGTCATGTCAGATGGTAAGTGCGTCTTGCAAACTCCGCCACCCTCACTCAGCGACATCTACTACCTGGTGCTGAGTCGCCCTACAGTTACTCAGCCTGGTTTACGTCACCTGGTTTGGGGATTCTCACGTGCTATCGTTTCTCTGGCGTAATATGGTTTTATTTCCCATTAAGAACTTGATCTATGGGAATATCCTGCATGCTCCTTTCCTTTTCGTTCCTTTAAAATAAAAATGTGGGTTATGATAATATTCCTTTCTTAATTAAATTCATTTATGTAATAAGAACAGGAGACATGCCAAGATTCTTCACTCTTCGAACGTTTCCTGCGGAAACGAAATTAATCCAAGTTACGTCACCACTCACTTGCCATCACCACAGTTATTCATCACTGACCACGCAAGAATTTACTTGAAACTGCGTTTTCAGCAGTGCATAAGACGTCGTTAATAATGTGTTTACATATACATGTAAATGCCTAATGCATAATTATATACCCAGTATTTAAAATAAGTATTCTGATACCTATTTTTGTAATTATTACATACACTATATCCATCTAGGTTAAGCAGCAGCAGCAGCAGCAGTAGTACTAGTAAAATAATGAAAGAAGGCTTTTGTAGCTCTCGCTAACCAATCACAACTAGGATATATATATATATATATATATATATATATATATATATATATATATATATATATATATATATATATATATATATATATATAGAACGTAGTAATAATAGCAACAGAAGCTCCTTTTTTCAGTCCTATCTACCGAGACACAACACAGATTTCCTCACATACAATCATTTCGTATCCAATCTCAGCTCATCTGGACAATCATATAGAAAAATCACCGGGATCAGGGAACAGAGGCCAGCACATCGGTCAGGGGGGGATGAGGAGGGGGGGCGAGTCCAGATAATCGCCGTTTTCTTTTGACAGCCGCATCAGTCTGGCAAGGGAGGCTTTGATAATATCACCAATACAAGGCCACCCATTCTTGTCATGTAAAAGGAAATGTAGATGCAAGATTGGAGTATTTTGAATCATTTATATATATTTTCGTATTTCCATTTTTTGTGTCCTTTGAGAGTCGGATGCATGTGTGTGTGTGTGTGTGTGTGTGTGTGTGTGTGTGTGTGTGTGTGTGAATAAATATACATATACAAGTGTCAAGTACGGCTCCATTAGCTCTCTCTTGGTCAGGACAACTCTAGTATTCTACTCTAGCCTACGACAGACGATTATATTCTGCTGAGTGTGAGATATTAGGAGCTGCGTGTGCACTAAATTATGCGTATGTATGTATGTAGGCAGGTAGATAGGTAAGTATGTATGTATGTGCGTATGCATGTATGAATGAATGTATCATGTAGGTGCGGGGTGTACGTGTGAACAAGAAGGAAGGAAAAAAGGACGGAAGGAGGATGGGAAGGAAGGAAGGAAGGAAGGATGGAAGGAAAGAAGGAAGGAATACAGTAAATAAATAAGGAAAGAAGGAAGGACGTAAGTAAGAAATGAAGGAAAGAAGGAAGAGGGAAAGGAAGGGTTAAAGGACGAGGGATGGGAAGGATTAAGGACAGGAAGGACTGGAGAAAGGCAGGAATCAAGCAAGCAAGCCTGTAAGAAAGTAAGTGACCATAAATCAATACCCTGGGACCACTTAAGGGAAGAGCGTGGCGGCCTGGGTGAGTTCTTTGGGGTCATTGCACAATTACACAGACCATGAGTTTCGACTTAAAGGGGGGTGGGGGCTGAGAGAGAGAGAGAGAGAGGGGGGGGGGAGGGGAGCGAGGAGGATATCTCATTGTAATGCTTGAAAAGGTAAGAAAATGTGCACACGAAAATATAAAAACAAGCTCAAAATCTTGGCATACGCACACAAAAAATCACACACACACACACACACACACACACACACACACACACACACACACACACACACAATTACTGATATTTTAAAAGACTCATTCACACTATCTGTTGATTATGCATACTGTGTACCCGTAGGCAAGGAAGATGATAATTCCACACAGTTTGACAGTTAAAATAAACTCATTTAGAGGTAAAGTCTGCTGCAATCATATTAATAATTCCAGTTGCAGAGTTAACCCCAGCACAATTACCTGGTGTTAATCAGAGCAATATTCGTCGGTAACACACGCTTAATATGCACCGTAACGAGGAGCACTCAGGCACGCAACACCTCCACATTGCGGGTAGTCTAGGGAGCGATCATTTGACTTTGCCTTGCGACCTTGACCTTCGATCGAATACTCAGAATCGAATTATTTCATCCTTGCCTGACTCTCAACCTTTCCACCTAGTTTAGTCGAGACTGGATGAAAACTGTTTGAGTTGACGTTTGGCTTATTGTTTTCAAAATCGAAGCTCTCCAGTCTTTGCTGACCCTTAACACTTCCACCAATTTCGGTAAGATCGAATCGAAACTGAACTATTGGGCCAGCCATTTGACCTTGCCCTTTGATCTTGACCCTTGACTAATACTTCTCACAATAGAATCCCTCCATCTTTGCCTCACCCTGAACCCTTCCACTAATGTTGATCTAAATCGATGAAAACTGTTTGCATTAACTTTGCCATGTGACCACGACCTTTGGCCCACTGTTCTCATAAAGGAATAGTACAACCCTTTAGCTGAACCTCAGTCCCTCCACCGAGTTTGGCTGACATCGGATCAAAACTGTTTGAGTTACTCTATTAACAGAAACAGAAAGGTAGACAGAACGACACACACACACACACACACACACACACACACACACACACACACACACACACACACACACACACACACACACACACACACACACACACACACACACACACACACACACACACACACACACACACACACACACACACACACACACACACACACACACACACACACACACACACACACACACACACACACACACACACACACACACACACACACACACACACACACACACACACACACACACACACACACACACACACACACACACACACACACACACACACACACACACACACACACACACACACACACACACACACACACACACACACACACACACACACACACACACACACACACACACACACACACACACACACACACACACACACACACACACACACACACACACACACACACACACACACACACACACACACACACACACACACACACACACACACACACACACACACACACACACACACACACACACACACACACACACACACACACACACACACACACACACACACACACACACACACACACACACACACACACACACACACACACACACACACACACACACACACACACACACACACACACACACACACACACACACACACACACACACACACACACACACACACACACACACACACACACACACACACACACACACACACACACACACACTCTTGCAGAACAACACCCCTCAGTGTAAAAACTGAGGTAATAAGCCCTATTACTAATAAGAACAGCACTAGGAGGATCTTTTCCACTTGTACTGGCTACCTCTGGACGATTTTATTCAGCACTGAGGAGACAGTTCATATTTAAAGGGCATCAGGAATATCTGTTTTCTTAGACTGTTAGAAAGATTATGATATTCGTACTATTGGAAAACACGCTGTCTTACTCAAAGTTCAGAACAATATCCAGAAGGGTTAGTGACAACAAGGGGGATTAATATCGGATTCGTTTATCAGAAGGGAAAAATACGTTACATTATCGGACATTCCGCATCACCTTCGTAAAAAATATGAAACTGGACAAAGTGAGTTTTCGTCAACTGTCAGCCATAACAAAAGGAATCTCACATTATCGTTCCACTCCCGCCTGTCCCGTGTCAGTGAGGGTGCGTGCCGGCGTGGCGACAGTGGCGGGATAATGGCAGTAAGCTTTCAATGACCGTGCTGCGGATCAGTATTGTGCGGCGGGTGTGGCTCATGTGTTTAATCCGTGTCACGTGCCCCACCGCGGCTCGGGTTCATTGGCGCGTGCCGCGTGTTAGTCGCGCGTGTTGATGTTCACGCGTGTGCACGTTCGCTGCTCATGCTGGACTGGTCGCTGCTGAGGAAGACGTCACTGTCATGTTGCTACTAACAGCGAATGCTCTTCACATACTGGCTGATGTCAAATACTTTTATGAAAAAGCAAAGGAAACACCTGTCATCTCAGTGTGACGATCATCATCATCCTAACTCAGTTTCCTACATGCATGTGAGGTAGAATGACTAACTAGCCTTCTCCATATTTTCTCGAGACAGTAATGATTAATCCCTGCTTACAACACGGGTGTTGAGCATTGGGGTTACCAAGAGAAAGGCTATTTTTAGTGTTGTGGAGTCACAGCTGCTCTTTGTTGTGCATTCTTCTCATGATCTGCGTGTGCCCAGAGTCTAGGGTACGAAACTCAGGTTGTAGCAGCCGTGAGAAGTGGATGATGGAAGTAAATGCACTTATGTCTTTGCACGTGTTGGCACCGATCAGTTTGTACCTATGACACACACAGGCAAAGACGCACAGACCTACCTAATACATCATATAAACTTTTACATGAATCATTCTCATTACAAACACCCTTTCTCTTCTCCAGTGGTACCACGTTAGCATGAAGAAGCATTATATTGGCAACCACTCTCTCTCTCACGGAAGAAGGCCTGGTTCTGCCGTAGATTGCCACAGTTACATAGTCACTACTGTATTGTCCTTTCATTTTCTATTGTATCCACATTCGCTTTATCTATCTATCTGTCTACCTGTGTGTGTGTGTGTGTGTGTGTGTGTGTGTGTGTGTGTGTGTGTGTGTTTAATATTTGTTCCTGCTTATCATTGTCTTTTTTCTCTCTCTCTTGCCGCATCGTAGCTCTGAATATCCATTACCTAATATTTCCACTACTGTTGCTTATCACCGCTCGCCGTCTCTTCTTATCACTACAGACACACCCTCACCCTCGCCCTCACCCTCGCCCTTACCCTTACCCTTACCCTCATCCTCCTTCCCGCCTCATTAAGAGAAATAAATGTCATATATATATTGCCGTCACTGATAACAACGCTCGGTCATGCTGATAAGGCGGTGGAGATAAGACACGGGGAGAGAGAGAGAGAGAGAGAGAGAGAGAGAGAGAGAGAGAGAGAGAGAGAGAGAGAGAGAGATTCTTTACCTTCTTCATTTATTCTTTCGTCGTTGCCTCTCCCTCTCTTTGCTCTTGTTTCTTTGTGTGTGATTTTATGAGTATCTCTCTCTCTCTCTCTCTCTCTCCCTCTCTTTTACCTTATGCCTTCCCTCCATTCCCCCCTTCCCCCTCCCTCTTCCCCCTCCCCCTCCCCCCTGCTCAGCTCACAATACGCCACCGATAATCGCATTAGGCATGAATTATGGACCACTAATAGAAAGGAAAAGAGCCTGGGAAAACGGTCGGTGACTTACGGACTCTCTCTCTCTCTCTCTCTCTCTCTCGTTCTTTCTATCCAGTTTCCCTCCCCATCCTTCCCCTTTCGTTTCCCTCTCTCCTCCTTCCCTCTCACAACTACCCATCTCCCTGTCACCCCTCCCTCTCCTCTTCCCTCACCCCCCCTCTCACTTTTCTCCCATCCCCTCCTCTCTGTCACCTCAGTTTCCCTCCTCTCCCCTTCCCATTTCCTCCCTTTCCATTTCGTCCCACCTAATCTCTCCCTTTTTCCTCCTTCTCCCTCTGTCCTCCTCCTCCTCCTCTTTTGCTTCTCTCACTTTGCCTTCGTCCCTCTCATTTTCATTCTTCTTCCTCCTTCTCTCCCTTGTTCCTTTCCCTTGCCTCCCTTCTCCCTTTCCCTTCGTTCCCTTCTCCCTCTCACCTCCCCCTCCTCTTTCATCTCCAGATCTCATCCTCTCATCTCTTTCGCTCCTCTCAATATCCCCTCGTTCTTCTCATCTTCTCCCCTCTCCCATATGTCATCTTCTCCCAATTCCTTTCCCCCAACCTTGTTTCCCCTTTTCCTTCCCCACGCCTCTCCTCCTCCCCTCTTTCCCCAGTGTAACTTCCCTCCATTTCCTCTCTTTTCTCTTCCTTCGTCACCCTCCTTACTTTCTTCCTTTTCCCTCATCTCCACTTTTATCTCCCTCTTCCATCGTTCCTCGTCCTTTCTCTCCATTTCCTCATCATTTCACCTTTTCATTTTTTGTTATTCTTCCCCTCTTTCCTTCCCCTCGTTTCCTTTTTCCCCTCTTCTTAATCTCCTACTTTCCTTTTTCCTCAGCCCCTTTCTTCCCCTCTTCCCTTCTCCTCGTTTCTCCTTTCCCTTTCCTTATTCTCCTCCACTCCCCTTCCCCCATCCCCCCTCTCTCCTCTTCTCCCTCTCCCCTCTCACGCCTCCCCTCACCCTCTCTCTCTCCTTTCTCTCACCTCCCCTCGTCTCCTCTCTCCTTCTCCCTCTCCTTTTTTTCCCTCCCCTTGTTCCCTCTTTCCATCTCCCCTCTCTCCCCTTCCCTCTTCCCTCTCTCACCTCCCCTCTAAATGACCGTAATCTTCCCCTTGTGATTATTCAGCCTCCCTCACCTCACCTCACCTCTGTCTCTGCCCCACCAATCATCTTTATGGACATTTCGGTCTTAATGCCCCACCTCGGCCACTCAGCCAGCCTTTTCTTTGATTTGTAGGGGTTTTCTTTCTTCAATTAACATTAAATGACTACCCGGGCTCATTATTTATTTATTTTTTTGATTAATCTTTCACTGGGCTTCCGAAAAACTACTTTATTTCGTAGTGAGATGAAAAAATTAATATCTTTAGTCAAGCGGTTCAGTAATTTGAATACATTTGTATGGCGGTAGAACCAATAAGATATAAATACGACTCAGTGCCGAAGCCTTGGAATCTTAGGCTATGCTGTGCTGAATGTCTTAATCTTTGGTACTTAGATCGTACGATAACGGGAAATATTGTCCTAAACTTTTCAAAATCGCTTGGTGGCAGTCAGAATAAAATGAATAACACGAGTATGTGATAATAAAGAAAAAAACTGACAATAGGTGGTCAACTCATTTTTACTGCGCATTCAACACTACTTCTGTCAGCTCGTGCAAAGAACTCCACCCTTGCATCCACTCACTTCCTCTAACATATCCGTCACTAATAGAGACACAGCTAGTATGGCGTTAGTGTACGGTGTATGTGAGATGCTAATGTTTGGCTGTGGTGATAATCGGTAGTAATTCAAGACTCACCCTATCGCCACCTTCCTTAGCGTTGCCTGGATGTTATGGATTGGCCTGATTCTCCCCGTTCACCCTTCGTCAGGTGTGGTGTCTACTTGTAAAGCGTGTAATTATTTGGTGTTTGCCAGAATAAAACCCATATATAACACTGCCTAGGGTGGGATTTCTCTATAATGAGTAAGATCATCTAATAATAGACATATTCGGCCTTAACGTTTACCATATATTGAAAAATTTCGTTCCCGGTCTTCTTGTCCTTATTGTCTCACCTATTTGTACACTCTTTTACCCCTCCACATCCTTCTCGGTCTTCCTCTCCTTCCCCCGCCATCCTGTCTTATATACAGTACCCTCTCTCTCTCTCTCTCTCTCTCTCTGTTACCCATCAGTTTTGCACTAGTTCCCCCTTTCTTGTATTTTCTTTTTCGTCACCATGTCCTTCACCGTCTTCCACTCCTCTCTACTTTTTCAGTTCAAAACACTCTTATTATCCATTCACCCCTTCCGTTCATCATCTTCTTCCCCTTGCGTCACTTCACACCAAGAAACTCACTCTCTCTCTCTCTCTCTCTCTCTCTCTCTCTCTCTCTCTCTCTCTGTTACCCATCCATCCCCTCCCCTCCTCGGTCACCCCCCCCCCAGCAAGGTAAACAAACTAAATCACATTACCCTGTCTTTCTCCCATATTTACTTTAACATAATCTCTTCCTCTTACTTACCCACCTCGTTCTCCGTCTTCACCTCTTTCTCCCTTCACCTTTCCACTCTTCTTGTTATTCCTCCACGCCTTTCGTTCGCAGTCTTCCCCTCCTTCCCACGTAAACAAGCCAAGAGTCATATTTATAAAGTCTCCTAACTAACCTTATAGGATAAACATACCTCCACCAGAGTAAACTAACAAGATCATATTGTGTTTCATACTGTCTCTCTAAAATACGTTCTAAATTGATTGTGAACTGTTTGGTAGCTATATGAACGGATAAATCGAAATGTAAACAGTCTGTATCATCATCATCATCATCATCATCATCATCATCACCATCATCATCTAGACCTCTCATGCTAAGGTAGGGTGAGGTAGGATCCACATACTCAACTCAGCATGCTCTCTAGTATGACCGTAGTGTTTTTTGGAAGTATGAGTGAAGAGACACATACATATAATCAATCTTACACAAACCTCAGACTTGGGAGAGTTTATGTATACGTGTCTATATTACATTAAGCTTCTTTGCCCCAGCCCATTACCTGCACAAACTTCATCAGGTGTGGAAGTTTGAATGATTAGCCAGACACAAGCTGGTTGGAAGGGGGTGGGGTAAAAGAGGGGGAAGTTAGGAGAGAGAGAGAGAGAGAGAGAGAGAGAGAGAGAGAGAGAGAGAGAGGAGGGGAGGGGTGGAGGGATGTGAGAGTCAGTCGGGTGGAAGACCTGATAAGAGAACCAACATGTACACCACGTCAGACCTGCACACAATCCTCTCTCTCTCTCTCTCTCTCTCTCTTCTGTTTTCTTTCTTAAACTTTTGTAATGAGAAAGTAATTTTTCTTATTAACAATTTCGCCCAATACCCCCCCGACAAAAAAAAACATTAATGTGTGTGTGTGTGTGTGTGTGTGTGTGTGTGTGTGTGTGTGTGTGTGCGTGTGCGTGTGTGTGTGTGTAATAGCTAATATGCTTAAAATTTTACTTACGTGTGTAGGAGTATGTGTGTACAAAAAAATACAAAGGAAAGCGAACAGCAACAGACCTAATGTGTGTGTGTGTGTGTGTGTGTGTGTGTGTGTGTGTGTGTGTCCCTCTTTTGTCCCACTATCAATGGTTGAAACGCGTAGTGGCCGCAAAAACGACACGAGAGAGAGAGAGAGAGAGAGAGAGAGAGAGAGAGTTAAATGGATATACACTACTTCCTTTACCTTGCTTATTAGGTGGTCTGGCCTTAAAAGGAATCTTATTCTCTAATTACAGAAGTTAAGGAGAGAGAGAGAGAGAGAGAGAGAGAGAGAGAGAGCAGGAGTGACAAGTTCTGACATGACGATGAGAATTTTAAAGACAAACGCCGAGATGAAAAGGGAGACTCAAACATTTTATTCTGTTGTTTATTTCTTTGTTTTGATTTGTTTTAGGTGGATGGCTCGCTTTTTTTTGCTCCCATTGTTTTTGTGTATTATTTTCTTCCCTCTCCCACTCTTCTCATTCTCCTCCCTCTCCCTTTTACCTTCTTTCCTTCTCTCCAATTTTCTCCTTTCTTTCCTCTCGTCTTTATTTACTCTTCCGCTTCTGTTTCTCACTCTCCCTCCACCTGTCCTCTTTTTTCCTCCCTTTTCATTTTCCTTCTTCTTCCTCCCCCTTCCTTCTTCTACCTCCTTTCCGTTCCTTCACCCTCATCTTTACTTTCTTACCTTCTCTCCCCCATTCCTCTTTCTCCTCTCCCTCTCACCTTTAGGGTTTCTTTTCTCCCCTCTTTCTTTCCTCATTCTTCCTCCCTTCTCTCCCTTTTTCTTTCTCCTCTTCCCTCCCTGTTTCCTATTTCCCCCTCACTCTCCCCTGTACCCTCCATTTCCACCTCACCCTCCTTTCCCCTACCAATCTTCCTTACCTCCCCAGCTTCCTTCTTCTTCTCCCCACCTTCCCTCTCCTTATCCTCTCCGCTACACCCCTCTCTTACCTTCCTCCCCTTCTTTCTTTTATACATCCCCTCACTCCTGCCCTAGTCCTCCCCAACCTTCCTCCCTTCCCGCTCCCAGGTTTCTCCCCCCTTCCCCTTCCTTTTTTCTCCCATACCCCTCCTATGCCATCCTCTCCCTCCCTTACCTCTTTCCCTTTTCCTCCTTCTTATATCCCTCTCCGTCTCTCCACTTTCATTCTTCTCTCTCCTTTCTCTCCTATTGCCCCTCTCTCCACCCTCCTCCCCCTGTCATCCCCCTCCCTTACTCCTTCCCCACCCCCTCTACTTCATCTCTCCTTTCCCCATCCCTCCCTCTACGCTCCTTTATTATCTTCTTCACTCCTCTTACTTTTTTTTTTCCTCTTTTTTAATTTCAATTTCCTTTTCCTTATATCCACCTCTCTGCCCATCCCTCCACACACTCCTCCCTCCCTCCCTCCCTCCCTCTCTCTCTCTCTCTCTCTCTCTCTCTCTCTCATCTTTCCTTTTTCTTCCACCTCCCTTCATTTTTCCCCTCTCTTCTCCCCCCTTCCACTCTTCCCTGTCTCTCTCACTCCTCACCCCCTCCCCTTCCTTCTCTCTGTCCTCTCTCCTCTTCCCCCTCCCCCTCCCCTCTCCCCCCCACAATGTTGATGGATTAATAACATTTTTACGCCGAGAGAAATGGAGGGGTGACGGGGAGGGAAGATAACAGGGGTGGAGGGAGGGAAGGGAGAGGGGAGTGCCAGGGAGCTAGTGGGAGGAAAAGGGGAAGGAGGGGAGGGAGCAGGGGGAGAAGGCGAGAAGGTCAGGGGGGAGAGGAGGGATAGGAGGAGGAGGAAGGAGAGATGGAAGGAAGGAGGGAGGAGGGGGAAGATACTGGGGGTAAGAGAGGATAATGATAGAGAGATGGGGAAGGAAGGAAGCTGGGGGGGGGGGTCATATGGGGATGGGGGTAAAGAAGGGAGGAAAGCTGATACCAAAGGGGAGGGGGAGCAGGGAAAACAAGGGAAGGGGAGAGGAGGGGGAAAGGGAAGTGGAGAAGAGGGGGAGGGGATAGGGAAGGGGAGAAATGGGGAAGGGCTGACACACACACCAACGAAAGCCATCAGGAGCCATCAAAAAGCCATCTCCTCAGCCATTTCTCCAGCCATACTCAGCCAACCAAGCCATTAAAAGCCAGCCAGTCATATATTCATCCTTCTCCCTCAGTCAAACTCAGCTATAGCCTCATGTACACTCAACCATACTCAGCCATATTTATCTACACTCAGCTATCTCAGCCATATCCTTAGCCATGCTCAGCCATATTAAACTATAGTAAGCCACCTCAGTCATATCCTCAGCCATACTCAGTCATTCATTCTCAGCCATATTCATCTATACCCAGCCATCTCAATCATATCCTCAGCCATACTCCCCCAAAGTCTTACTCAGCCATATTCAGCCATCACCTAAGCAGCCTCGGTCCTCCCAGCCACCTGGCCCACAACACACCTGTATGTAAATCTGTGACCCTTGACTCCACCTGACCCCTTGACCTCTCTCACGCTCAGGTCAGAGCAAAATAACGTCAGCATGATTAAAACTGGATGTATCGAAGGTTCTTATTTAGGATGGTAAATTTTAAGAATAGTATTTCCCTAACTTCTTTTCCTATGCGATTTATTTTATTAATAACATTTTACGGTCCTCTTCTCTGTTATATAAATCCTTCTGATTACGCCATATTCTTTATATACTGTACGATGTAGAAAAGGATATTAACCTGCCATATTCAAAAATAAATTGCTGAAGAAGAGGTGTTTGGGAGCTTCCTTAACCGACGAGAATATGGGGTAAGGAAACTTCCTAACACTTTCTCCTAAGCAATTTATTTTGCTTATTACACCTGACTGTCCTCTTCTGATTTACATAAATCTTTCTGGCAATGCCATACTCTGCATAAATAACGCAACGTACAAAAGGATATACGGTATCCAAAAATGAATCGCTAAGGAAGAGGTGTTAGGGACCATACTTAACTGACGAGAATATGGGCCTGAATGTAGTGATATCTTTTGATGAAACCATTTACTATGCTGAGTGGTAGCCATGTAATCAAATGACGCCTGGTGGTTTAGTGGGTTACGGTGCTCTCCAAGTGGATGAGGCCTGTTAAGGTTTATGTCTGAGGGATGGCTGGGGTTTGCTGTTCACGCAATGTCAATCATAATTAAACAAAATATACGACGTATCCTGGTCGAACGAGGTCATCCTTTGAAATCCAAGCTTCATTTCACAGGCAACTGTATCCACATACATATTTGTGATGATGATGATGATGATGATGATTATTAGCCACTGGTACTACTACTACTACTACGACGACGACGACGACTACTACTGCTGCTGCTGCTACTACTACTACTACTACTGCTACTGCTACTACTACTACTAAATACTATTATTATTATTATTATTATTATTATTATTATTATTATTATTATTATTACTATAATTTTGCGTGAGCTTTACATATGGTTCCCAAATACTAACTCTGCATTTTATTCCGGCATAGTCAGACGATTTTATCTAGCACAGGGAAAGCCACTGTCGAAAAAAATAAATAAATAAATAAACAGCTATCTCCATTACAACGCTTGATGAAGAATGTATATACTGTAGATTCCTCCCAGCCAACACCAGACAATTTTATCCAGCTGAAGGGAAGCGATGCCGTCAGGGGGTTTATGTAGTATATGTGTGTGTATTTTTTGAATTCATTACCTTCGCCAACGAAACTGATGGAGGATATGTATTCGCCTGTTTGTATGCTTGTCCACACAGTTATCTCGAAAAGTTCTAAATGAATTTCAATGAAATTTTGTGGAAGGGTGGGCCATGAGCCAAGAAATAATGGATTAAATTTGGGGGCGAGTTCGGATGAGGATCCTATGTATCCCGCACAATATCTCCAAAAGTTCTCAATGAATTTCAATAACATTTTGTGGAAGAGTGGGCCATGGGTCAAGGAACAATTGATTAAATTTGGGGGCCGATCCGGATGCTACGTATTCCACACAATATCTCCACGAACCCAGATCCGGATCCTTTTTAATGGCAATGGCATTCACGAAGGTATGCGCCCTCTGCGTGCTTTCTTGTATATCCATTTATTCATTCATTCAGTTATTCTGTCTATCTATTTATCGATCTATCTGTCTGTCTTACTGTCTAGCTATCTGTCCATCTATTTATCTATATCTATCTATCGATGTTTATTTATTTATGTCTCTATTATTATTTATTTCTTCCTTTTTTCTTTCCTTCTTTCTTTTTTTCTCTCATTTCCTTCTTTCTCTCCCTGTCAGTCTCTCTCCTGTCGTCCGTGGGTGTGTGCGAGTGGCTGTGTACCAGGTATTAATTAACTCTTGCCTTATCTTTTGGTTGGCATCTGTCAGGCCTTTTAACTGCATTGACCCAGGCTTGACCCCCCCTCCCTCCCTCCCTCTCTCTCTCTCTCTCTCTCTCTCTCTCTCTCATATTTACTTCATTCTTTACAGTCTTTCTCTTGCATTTCTCCTCTCTTCCTTGCTCCTCAGCTCTCCCTCTTTAGAGACGTGCCTCTCTCTCTCTCTCTCTCTCTCTCTCTCTCTCTCTCTCTCTCTTGCATGACTCCACTGATAACATTCACGTCACCACCGCCATTCAGACTCACACAAGCGTTCACCCGAAAAATTCTGACTCAAAGCGAACGATATTTTCCACGACGAACACTAGGCAACTCCACTAACCCCTATTATTACACCCGCAATGCCGGAGCGAGAGCGGGGGTTGTGTTTTGGACAGTGTGTGTGTGTGTGTGTGAGAGAGAGAGAGAGAGACAGAGAGAGAGAGAGAGAGAGAGTAGAAAGGGGTAACTTAAACATCACAATCCTTTGCACTTTACTGAAATATTAAGCACTTTACTGTGAATAATAAGTACGAGCAGCTGCCTCGCCATAACATTAAAAGTGTGCGGCTGTACTGCACAAGAGAGAGATGAAGGGTGAGAGGGATTTTGAGAGGTGAGAGGGGTTGTGTGGGGTGAGGGGTGGCTGTGAGGGATGAGAGGGAGGGGGATGCTGGGGTGAAAAGAGGGTCCTTCATATGCACAGGTGGGAATCTCTGAAACAATCCTCATCTTCTCTCTCTCCCCCTGATTACGAACTCTAGTATATTATGTCCAGGCATCCGGATATGAGAGGATCTTGATTTTTGCTCTGACTGGGAGAGGAAGTTGGAAGACCTGCAGTAAATCCTTTCGTCCCAATCTTCTTTTTATAAAGTTGATTTTCTCCACCATCTCATAGGGCTATTTCTTTTCCATTTACTGTATTTATTCACAACATTATTTTCAACAGATACAATTCAGCGTCCCTTTTCCGCATGAATCTATTATTATCATTATTATTATTATTATTATTATCATTATTATTATTATTACTATTTATTTTTTATTTTTTTTTATTATTTTTTTGTTTGCAATGGGTTTGTGTTGGTGGCTGGATTCACGCTTGTTATAACCCTTTCTCAGGTGGTGACTGTTGTGGTGACTGTTGTGGTGACTGTTATGGTGCCTCATAGTGTGCCATGGGTCTGAGCAAGTGTAAGGTCACAGCACACACTGTTTCAAAAGCACCGTGTTTAAATATTTGACACTTTTTTTTTATTTTATTTGTCTATGAGAAAAGAGTTGATAGTCCTTCCCTTGTTGATTCCCAGTAATCCTCCACAACGCCACACGCCTTTACATGTCACCACTTCGGCGCCTTCCATGTTAAATATATTGCCGGGGCTGTTTTATGCACGACTGATGTGATAATGTTAGCGACGGTATTTATATGATGCGTCAGTGAATCTTGTGGAAGCTAAAATGGCTTCTTGTAGCATACGATATTGGCTTGACACTCTGTAAATTTGTCTGAAGGTAGCAACATCAAGTGAGTGGACGGCGGGCGCTTCCACCTAGTACTGATGGTTAGAACAAAAATAAATTCCTCAGATGTTCAGACCGTTCTTTTGGAATTAACTGAAACCGTTTTTAGCTCTCTAATTAGAGGCTTTGTTGCATCTTTCGGCTGAGTAAAATCGTCTGAAAAGTCAAACTGATACACAAAAGAGTTCCAACATTCTATTAAAAGTTGCAGGATACCGAATGGGAGTGGCAGGAGGGTGAGAGCGTGAACGAAGAAACTCAGTGCATTAGAGAGTAAGACAGAGAGTAAATGAGGTAATGATATGCTACAGAGAAAGTGAGCGAGTGAGGGGGTGAGCCAGAGAATAAATGAGTTAATGATACGCTACTGAGAGAGAAAGTGAGCGAGTGTGGGAGAGAGAGAGAGTAAGAGAGGGGGCTGTAGACAATAGGCTCAGGTCTCTCCCTTCTAACGATCGTCACTACTACACACCCAAGCCTTTGTAGTGGGATTTATTAACGCATGATTAACCTTCACACATTCACACGCAGGAGAGAGAGAAGGAGAGAGAGAGAATGGGGTAGGGGGTAGAGAGGGAGGGGAGACAGGAGAAGGATAGGGAGGAGGGAGAGGGAGGAGGGAGAGGGAGGAGGGAGAGGCAGGAGGGGAAGGGGAAGGAAGGGAGGGGGGGTAGAAGGAGGTATGGCAGAAAAGGGAGTGAAGGAGGGAATGGAAGGGAGGAGAAAGGGGAGAGGTAAGCAGGAAAGGAGGAAGGGAAGAAGGAAGGGGAGGAAGGGAGGGAGAGTAAGAGAGAAAATAAGACAGGAGAGAAACAACAACAACATGAGGGAGGGACAGAGTGAGGGAAAGGGAGAGAGAGTGGGGAGATAGGAGGGTGGAAAAAGAAGACAGAAAAGAAGGAAAAGAAAAAAGACAGAAAAGATAAAGATGGGAAGAAGGAGAGGAAAGGAAAAGGGAATAAGGAGGCGCAGGAAGGAGTATGAGAGAGAGAGAGAGAGAGAGAGAGAGAGAGAGACAGACAGACAGACAGACAAACAGACAGACAGACAGAGAGCTATGAAATGAGATAAGCCTGAAATGAGAGTGTTGCGATGGATGGAGAGATGCATGGAGGAGGGAGGGAGGGAAGGAAGAAAGGAGGGAGGGAAAAGGGGAAGGAAGATGGAAACCAAAGAAGGAAGGGAAAAAGGAAGAGAGGAAGGAAAGGAGGGAGGAAAGAAAGTATGGAAGAAAGGAAATATTTGGGGGGAGGAAGGAAGGAAGAAAGAAGCGGAGGGTAAGAAGGGAGAGAAAGTGAGATGGAGGAAGGGAGGGAGGGAGGGGAAGGCGAAAGTAGGGAGGAGGGAATGGAGGGAGGGAAAACATAAGGAAGGAGGGAAGCAAGAAGGAAGAATGGAAGGCAGTGCAAAGACCTTACGTAAAGCAAAGAACATTACTTTAACTCACATTCAAATCCTGTTCCAAAATACTCTCTCTCTCTCTCTCTCTCTCTCAAAGCAAACGCATTTCCACGATTTATAGTGATGATGGTGGCAGTTGCTGAGGGTGAGGTGATGAGTGGTGATGAAGAGATGATGTGAATGAGAGAGAGAGAGAAAGAGAGAGAGAGAGAGACGTGGTGATGATTGTGGTAGTGATGAGTGCGTGTACGAGTATGTGTGTGTATGTGTATGTGTGCATGTGTGTGCGTATGTGTGTCTGTATGTGTGTATATGTGTGTACCATTTCGCTATTATAAATCCACGAATATTCAAAACCCAGATTTCATGAAACAATCCAGTGCATATTATTTTTTTTAAGATCAATTTCGTCAAATTTTAAAAGACTCAAAACCAGAGTAACATTAAGAGAACAATAAGTAAAGGGTTTTCAGTCTCTTTTTGTTCTTGTTTACATGTATTGCTGGAGGGAAATTGTTTGCATCGTAATGGAGACAACAAATAATAGTCTCCATTCTCAGCTTCTGTTTGTATTTGTTGCTTGAGTAAGTTATTGGAATTATGATGGAAGCAAAAAAAATAAATAAATAAATAAAATGAAGGGTTTCACTCCCTCTTCCTGTTTATATTAATTGCTAGAGTGAAGTTGTTTGCACTGAGATGGAAACAAGAACATCTATCATTTCACCACTATCGTAGCCTTCTTTCCTACTCATTTTCCGGAAGCTTTTTTATCATCTTCATTTTTTTTTTCTAATAGTTTGTGTATGTCTTTGATTTTGTCCTCGTTGTTAAAGATCTGTCCAGTGTTTAAAGGACAGAGTGGAATGTGCATCAGAACATTAGGAAAGTCTCTGTGTAGGAAGAGACGAAGGGTGGGACAGTGTGAGGTGTAACTTTAAAGTGTGACTGTGATGTGTGACTGAGGTTTGACATTGAGTGTAAGGTGTGGCAGTGTAATGTGTGAGATGTGTGTGACTGGCAGTGTGAGGTGTGAGATGTGTGTGATTGTGGCAGTGCGAAGTGTGAGATGTGTGTGACTGTGGTAGTGTGAAGTGTGAGATGTGTGTGACTGTGGTAGTGAGGTGTGAGATGTGTGTGATTGTGGCAGTGTGACGTGTGAGATGTGTGTGGCTGAGGCAGAGTGAGGTGTGTTTGTGGTGTGGCAGAGTGAGGTGTGAGATATGTGTGACTGTAGCAGAGTGAAGTGTGTTTGTGGTATGACAGTGTGGTATGACGGTGTGTGTTGTTTTATGGAATATTAAATTTCTTCTATTACCCAGTGACTTTATCAGCTCCTTCGTATATTTATCCCGGTAAGTGTCTACGAAACAGGCATCCTCGCGTAGCCTATGTGGTCTTACAGAGTGGGGGGAAGGGAAGGGGGGAAGGGGGTTGGAGATCGGGGGAGGGAGGGTGGAGGGGGAACTGAGAAGGTAGGAGGGAACTGCCAGAAGTGAAGGAAAAAGGTAGATAAAGGTAGATGGGGTATATTTTGTTTTATTCTTGTGTTCGAGGTTATTTATTCAGCTCAGGCAGAGTTTTCGAAGAGGAAGTGTGGGATTTAGCCTTCAGAATGCCTTACCTACTACGGTTCATTCACCTAACTTGGCTCACAATTTCATCCTTTTGTAGCGTATTTCACGAAGCTCAGTGGCAGAAAAGGACAATTTTGTGACTCTACATCCATTCTGTAACACCTCGTCGTGACTAGCATCATATTCGAGCGATAATCTGTTGTTACACCTCAGCATTCGAGATGGAGGGATGGCAATTTTAGGCCAAGGTAAAGTGAACATAGTATAGGGGTTCTTTCCAGGCTGCAGTATGTCGTCTGGAAGTAGCAAGAATGAAATAAAACTATAATTCATATTAATGTAGAAGTTAACTCTTATTCTACGAGAGGTCCTTCCAGCCTGAATAAAACCTTCCGCCTGTAGCAACAAAAGCGTTATGATACATTCTGTTAGTAGTGATTTTATTTCTCTCTTTTTATCTATTCACGGCCAGACGTCTCTCCCAAGTTGCATAAAAGCCGTCTTGATGCAGCAAGAGTAAAACATATATTAAGCTATGTTACTGAAGGGATGCATGTTGATTGCTCCTAACCTCTTAACTAGCGGGAAAGGATAGAAATTGTATCAAGGTGCTGAACGTCTTTCTAGAGATCCTTTTCTTCGCAGACTGCACAGGTAAAGTGATAATGCATCGTCGTATCAAAGAGGCCAATATAATAATTAAATAAAAAAGCCTCAAAATCGCTGGGCATAACTATGGGATGCGTATTACAATTGATAATAAATTCGGGAGGAGCAGAGTTATTGTTATGGTGGTGGTGATGGTGGTGGGTGATAATGGCAATGGGAATGGTAATGGAATGGTGCGGCCGGTGATGGGGGAGATAGTGTTGGCGATGACGGAGGGGCGCTGTGGGAGAGGGAGGCGGTAGCGGTGGTGGTGAGAACTGGAGGTGGAGAGAAGGGGAGGGTTGGAGTGAGGAGGTAGGTGGGAAGGTGAACAGCAGAGAATGAGAACTGACGATAAGCTGTCTTTAAGAACAATCTTTATCTTTTTGGTACGAGCACATCAGATATATTTCGTTCCCTTTACCAACAAGCGTTTGTGTTTTGGTTATTGCAATACAACTCACCCCCGTCATTTATCCTGCTGTCTCTTTATCTGACGTAAGGATTCTGCTGTGAGAGGCCTAATAAAAAAAATTCATACGAGTACACGGTAGCCAGAAAAGAAATCCCTCAAACCCACTGCCTTTTTTCTTAATCAGCCACAAAAAAAAAAGGTTGGGTGTGCAGCCACTTTCATTCAGTTTAGGAATAACTAGTAGATTCCAAAGGGTTATCTACTCCTGGCAGTACTGACAATATAAAGGGTCTTGTGTGGGACAGTTCAACAGATACTGCTTGTACAAGTAAGGTGGAAACAAATGCTTTTCCTCTCAACATCTTTCTTTCTCTAACTGGCGTTCTTCGCATTACTCTTCTTATTAGATAGTGATTTTCTCTCGCCTCCCCCCCTCTCTCTCTCTCATTCTACTTCTAATTCCTTTCTGGACCCTCCCCTTCTCTCTCCTTACTCTTTCCCCCTCCCTCCCCTCCTCTCATCTTCTTCCCTTCCTCCTATCTTCCTATATCCTTTTATCTCCTCGTCTACTCCCCCTCTCTCCCTTTTCATTCCTTTCCATTTCCTTTTCTCCCCCTTTTCAATTTTGCCCCCTCCTTTCCCCTTTTCTACCCTGTACTATCTCTTTTCTTTTTCTTTTCCCTTTCCTTCCTTCATTCCTCCATATTTTATTTCCCCTCTCTACCTCTGCATCCCCCTCCCCTCTTTTCTTCTCCATTCCTCCCCAATCTCCGGTTATCTCCCTCTCCCCCTTCCCTCTTTGTCTTCAACCTCTCTCCGTTCTTTCTCCCCACTTTTTCTTTTCCTTCGCTATTCTCTTCTTTTCTCCCTCCAAACCATTCCTTTTTCTCTCTCTCCCTTGTACCTCTTATCTTCCCTCTCTCCCTCTCTCCTTCCTACCTCTCTCACTCATCATTCTATATCCTTTTCTATCGCCATTATCTTTCCTTTTCCGTTCCCCTCTCTGCTTTCTCTCATCTCTCCGTCCTCCATTCCTCTCTCTTTCCTCCCCTCTTCCCTCCTTCTCTCTCTCTAACCATCCTCTTCCTCTCTCTCTCCCTGTCTTCCCATTCCCCTCCCTTCATTCCTCCCCATCCCCCCCTCCTTTGCTCTCTCTAACCATCCTCTTCCTCTCTCTCTCCCTTGCCTCCCATTCCCCTCCCATCACCCCTCCCCTCTCTCCTTCTCCTCCCCCTCTCCTTATCACCTACCCCTCCCTCGTCTTCCACTTTTGTTTGGTGCTGTTATCAAGCTTATTATCCTTATCTTGGTGTATATTATTACCTCTCTCTCTCTCTCCCTCCCTCTCTCTCTCTCTCTCTCTCTCATTGTCTTTCTCACAATGATTTCTGCAAATATCACACACTCTTACTGTCTTTGTGTCTGCCTGTCTGTCTGTCTCTCCCTCTGTCACACACTCACACACACACACACACACACACACACACACACACTATCTCTCACACTCTCTGGCTTTACGATCTGCTTAGGGTTGATCATTTACGCTCCAGCTCACAGTCTCTCTCACTCACTCTCTCTCACTTCTCCCTTTTATCTCTCTCTCTCTCTCTCTCTCTCTCTCTCTATTAAAGCCTATATTCTGGACAAACAAGAAAGGTCTTATCAATAGTTATGATGTAAACAGAATTATATTATTCAATAGAGAGAGAGAGAGAGAGAGAGAGAGAGAGAGAGAGAGAGAGAGAGAGTTCTAGCCTTTCTTTTCTTTTTCACCGCACATTACGATCCCTCTCTCCTGCACATTCCCCCCATCATTCTCTCTCTCTCTCTCTCTCTCTCTCTCTCTCTCTCTCTCTCTCGATTCTTTCTTCTGTTCTTTGGCCTCTCTCTCTCCTCAAACCTCTCTTCCTCCTTCCCTCTCTCATAAACATTTTTTTTTTCACTTTCACTCACTTTCCTCTTTCCTACTCTCTCTTTCTCTGCCACATTTAATTTCCCTCTCTTACACTTCCCCAATCATCATCATCATCATCATTGTCGTTATCATCGTCATCCTTATCACCATCATTGTCATTATCATCATCATTATCATCATCAACCTCATCATCATCATCATCATCATCATCGTCATCATCCTTATCATCACCATCCTCATCATCTTCCTTGTCATCATCATCATCATCATCATCCAGTCTCATTTTATCTCCTACAAGTGTGTTAGCAAGACTAAGATAATATAAATTTCTTCTAAGGGATAAAGAGGTTAAGAGCTACGAGGCTGCTTGCAATAATGGTCACTATATTCATTCCCTCATATTCCCCCAGCAAATAATATCCACTCAGGCCAGTTAATAAATAAAATAAATAAATAAATAAATAAATAATAAGAAAAAATAAAGGTAAGCCAGAAAACATACACCGCCAGGTAATGTATTCCACCTGGCGAGGCAATTTAGTCTTTAATTAACAGGTAAATTGGTGTGGGGTCGTAAACTACCTGCTTGTTCAACGTTAGCGGGGGATATACACTGAACACAACCTCTCACTGGTGTGTATAATAATGTATGAGTATGGAAAGCAATAGTGATTATGTATGAATGTATATGGAGAGATGTGTATATGTATGTGTGTTACGTATGCAAGTATGTATGTATGTATGTATATGGAGATGTGTGTATGTATGGGTGTTATGTATGTAAGTATGTATATGGAGAGATGTGTATACGTATGTGCCTTATGTATGTGTATGTATGTATGAATATGGAAAGATGTGTAAATGTATGTGTTATGTAGGCTATGTATGTATACGGAGAGACGTGTACGTGTGAGTTTATGTATGTATTCACTGTAATGTATAATCAAAGAAAGTAAATAGAGGAATGACTTTTTTTCTTTTGTAATTATGAATGTATGCGAGATCAAGATGCATGTGTTACAAGTTATAGATATTTAACCTTTTCAATCCCAGGACTCTGATTTCAAATTATTCTTGCTATCGTTAACTTTGATTTGAAGCGATTGTTTGACGTAGAGAGGTTAGGTATAGATTCATTTACCCCTTCACTACAAGACGTCTGCCCAGAACTGAATAAAGTCATCTATAAGTAGTAAGAATAAATAAAAAAAATAAACTAATAAAATAAGTCATCGGATTTATGGGGTTAAAATGGTATATACAACTTGTGGCTATGAATGTGCGAGAGACAAGTAAGAGGCCTTAAATTTATACGTATCGATTGGAACAGCATCATTAAGAAGACTACCATCCTTTCCTGTCTTAACCTTTCGCAAGAATATGAGCTGTATTCTGTAGTAGTCAGTTTACAGCCAGGTCTCTAACTGAACAGGGATGAGGGGGCGGGGGATTAAGTGCACTCAATAATCTGACCAGCATGGACAACGTAAGAAGTCAAATACAAAAAATGTGGAGTAAACTAAAAGCTGAGAGTTGTTCGGGGTTTGTGATGGGTGACATGCCCTAGGATGCGACTACCGACTTTGCATTTATTTATTTCATTTCTACTGGCGCCAAGTGATATAACGATGCTTAGGAGAAGTCTGGGGCACCCGGGTGTTACAAAATATGAGATTAATATTTTGAGCGGAAAAAAACAAAAATCCCGCTGGCGACGGACGATTTCATTCACCTCAAAGAAAATCACTCCAGCCATTGGTTTACATAAATGAGTTGGTATAAATGCCATGAATGATATAATCAGTCCATTTAGCAAGCCAGGAGAGAAAGACATGGGCAAAAAATCAGTTCCATATTTAACTTACCAACTCCGAGGTGTAGGGGTGCAAGGATAGGTTCTCAAAGTTCACAGCATTTACTGATAGATGGTTGGGCCGGATCCCTGGTGGCAATGCATAATCAATAAATTTTTCAGCTTTCTCTTGAAGCTTCAGTCCATCCCGCAGAGCACCTGTAAGAAGACACAGCTTTAAAATTTGTTATTCAGATCTTTTAACTCGTTCACATCATATGACACAGCCACATGGTACAACTTGACACAATCGCCAATCACTACACCACACTCCCTTCAACAAAGTCTCACCTCGAGGCAAACAGTAAAGAACACCTACATACTCATCATGCGAAAGCAGGGCAACAGAACACCTCGATCAGAACACTACAATACAAGCCCCCCTTCCCGACTTCCACCCATCAGAGGTATCCTAAAACAGAGATAACAGAGTTTAATTAGCTAGGCTTAAGTCAGGATATCACGTCCTTCTCAGTTGCCAGCTTGAATCTGGGACGTGTGATATCACAGATGATACGTGAGTAACGTGCCCTGTTTGTCGAACAGGTCTACACATAATAACTCACATTATGTGGCGCAGCACAACACATGCCACACTGAGTCACAGACACAACATCAACGCTGTAGGGAACCCATGGGACAACTCAATAAGCGGAGTTGCTTAGCTGGGGTCGACGGGTCTGCTCGACCCGACAGACCAGGGATGAACAACAACAAAACAATAACAATGTTGACATTTTATGTAATTCCTACTGTCTATAGACAATTTCTCTTCAGCTTAGAAGAACTTTTTTTTTTTTTTTTAAACTACTAGGACAAGCAAAAAATTACTTTAACCGTTTCACTGCAAGGATGTTTTCCCAAGCCGAATGAAATAATGAGACGGAAGTAAGAGTAAAATACAAATTCCGGCTCTGGGTTGAAGAGGTTAAAAAGTGCATATACCTGACATCTTTTTTTGTGTCAAAATTGTCTGCACCGGAATTTATAAGTACTGACATTGTATATCCAGACTTTGAAGGCTTCAGTTATCATCATCATCATCATCATCATCATCATCATTCCATTATTATTTATCAAGTGGGTGGGTTCGAAAAAATTAAAAAAGAAAGAAAGGGGGATATGAAAACGGGAGAATCATCAGTGTCATGATCATCATTACCACCGCCATCATCATATTCATCATTATCATCATCGTCGTCATCACCCTATTTCTGTTTTTAAATACAGAATGCGCAGGACGAAGAAAAGGAAAACATTAAAGTAAGAGACCTAAAAAGAAAAAAAAACTCAGTCACTAGGGGAAATGGGTCTTCAATTCTCTCCTCATCCAACCACAGAATGTCTCATCAAACCACATCCATCGTCAGAACATCAGAATACCACATCATTCCACACCACACATTACATTACACCACAACCCACCACACCGCAGACCACCCCTTACCACCACAGTACACACCACCCCATACTACCACACCACACTACTAACAGCCTCTAACACACCACACCACACTACACCAACACCACAGCACCGAAGAACTCCTAGCCCCCCTCCACACCACACCACACCACATCCCTCAGTCCCAAGACCAACCAGTGGACTTATTCTTCCACCTGGGCCAACTCCACATCACATCTTAATCCACCAGACCCTCCCCCATTACCATCACTCCCAGTCTAACGAAGTATACCCTCGATCAGTTTCCTCTATCCGTTTTCTTTACCCCCCGTCCCACCACCGCGCTGCTATTTTCTCTAAGAGTTTATTAAATTGGTAGATAATTCTCAAACTTTAATTAGAGCAAAGCCGGCGTTAGCATAATTAAAAGAGAGAAAATACAAAGCGAGTTTTTTTCTTTTTTTTCCCGTGCGGTTCACCCAGTTTTTGGAAGTTGTTGGTTATTGAGACATTGGTTTTGGGTTACAGGAGAGACACACTGTGATTTTAATATCCTTTGGTCTCTCTGTCTTCTGTTCATGTCTTGTATTTGCTTGCTTATGTAATTACGTAATCTCTCTCTCTCTCTCTCTCTCTCTCTCACACACACACACACACACACACACACACACACACACACACACACACACAAAACCATTCTATCTATCTATCATCCAATCCTTTTCTGCCCCATCAAAAATGTGAGGGCTCGGGGCTAGGCTAGGCTACTCAAGGGAAATATTTAACGCACGAGTGACCAGCCCCACTCTCCCCTGGGCGGCAGTATGTGAGTAATTAACCCCCGCCACACTTCATACAAAAACCCTTACAAGGCCCCATCCGGTTGAAGCGCCTCATTCCACTAAACCACAAGGCGTTCATGGTTATACGGTTAACACCCAAAGTTATAAATGGTTTTCTGGATTACTGGAAACTATTTGTCTTGTCACTCAATGTTGCATCACTTGAAGGTTTGCACTATATCGAGTGAGTGGACGGTACGCAGCCCTACCTTTACACATGCCGTAAATAAGTTCCTCTCTCAGATAAACATATAAGGCTGACTAACCTCTGTATTTCCTTGGACAACGCGATTCACTACTTCCCCTACACATCCACTTCCTGTCACTCCACCACTTCCAATCTCTGCTCACCAACACGTCACACTGAATCACTATCTTTCTCAGCATCCATTGTTGTACTCATATTTACATTTACTCTCACCGCACTCAATCCCAAAGCTCTCAGCCAGTCTGCAGAGATTCCATTCATTGTAGCACTTATATTTTTCTCTCCTGACGAAGCTCCCTAACTCTTTTCAGCTCAGTAGATGGCCAAGTGTAGTCACATTGGAGGGTCGATTTGAATAGTAACCAAGGTGAGTCATTCCTACCTCATAAACTAAGGCCACCGAATTTCATGCAACCACGACACGAGTTCAGGTGGTGGGAGTGGACCAGTTCCGTCAGATAAAAGCACATCGGCAACACATCGGCTTTAGTAATCAAGGAGACGCGCCCCATACCTATCGAAATTAATGCAAACACGACAGTATTGAGATTGTGAGTGCTCCAGGTCCATCAAACAGACTATAACAGTAGGCAACATGCACCAGATTATCGACAATCATGCAACAATAACAATAACATGCAACAATATCAATAACAAGCACAACCATAAACCGTGAAGCAAAATCAACACTACAGAGAGAAGCAACAAGACCAGGATTGGGTGGAACCGGGCAAAAGGAAGCAAGTTTGGTGGTGTGGGGGTGAGGGAGAGGAAGGAGGGGAATGCAAGGGGAGGAGGGGAATGCAAGGGGAGGAGAGGAGAAGGGAAGGAGGGTAGGAGAAGAGAAGGGAAGGAGGGGAGGCGAGGTGAGGGGAGAAGGAGGGGAGAAAGGCCGCTCCAACCCTCTGTTTGTTCGCGGTTTCCCCTCCACTGGCCTCACTCACTCGCCAATTTTCCCCTGTTAGTGGCTTGATAACTGTTTTGAGCTATGAAGTGAGTCCTGTGCTTGGGTGTTTATAAGTATCTGCAACAGTAGTTAGATCAGACTCCAATAATAATAATAATAATAATAATAATAATAATAATAATACTTTCAGTGACACTAATACGTCACTAACGGAAAGATCGGTTATAACTGTACACGCAGACTAAAATCTATTATTGTCTCTGAAGTTTTCTCTCCTGCTTTCCTCTCCTTGTCTTTGACCCATGGAGTAGTTACGTTAGTTATGGCCTGTCTTATAACAAACAGCCTCGACAGGACCAATAAAGCTGTTGTTGTTTGCTTTCCTTTGTACTTTGAGTCTCCTGGAGGATGTTATTGTTTAAAGGTCTTTTCTTCTTCTTTTCTTCTTCGTCGTCGTCGTCGTCGTCGTCTTCTTCGTCGTCTTCTTCTTCGTCGTCGTCTTCTTCGCCTTCATCTCTTTCTTCTTCTTCCTCCTCTTTCTCTTCCCTCCAACACCACCACCTACAAGAGGCAGTCATTTACTAGGCCACAAATACAACTGCTTAAGCTCCTTCACCTTCTGCTGCAGCTCCATCAAAAGAAAGCCAATATTACTACAACACTAGCGATCACTGCTATCAAGTACTCTGTTGTAGGTGCACACAGCAGAAATCTTGTATCGACCAGACCATTAATGCTGAGGTTTTAATGTACTGTTGGCCATTGTTGTGGGTGGTTCATTTGATGCCACGATTTAGGTATGTGGCAACAGTGTGTGTGTGGGGGGGATAATGACATCGTATTTCATTGTGTTTAAGTCCGGATGATTTTACTTAGAAGAGGTAAATTCCTCATATTGAAAGGGTTAATATTTCAGAAGCGGACATGATTGCTCTTATATATTCTTAGTCATGTTAAACCTACTGTATATATATTGCATCTTTTGTTTTCCATCCATCCATCCATCACGCATTCCTACGTTGCCCCGTGAGGAGCGTAGGAAGCCGGGGCTAGGCAAGATGGTCCTGACATTTAATACGAAAGTGACCAACGTCACTCATCCCTGAGTGGCATTACGTGAGCAATAAACCCCAACCTACCCTTGGATATAAACCTTCACCAGCTCAATCCGATTGGAGTGCCGTAATTACCCACTAAACCACCAGGCGCCAAAATTTGGTTATATGGTTACCACCCAGGGTGGTAAATTGTTTCCTAGTATACAGGAATCCATTTGGCTTGTCACTCAGTGTAGAGTCACCCAAAGGCAGAACGAAGAGGAAAGAATGAAGGAAAGAAAGACAGAAGAGGGAGTGTAAAGTCACCCGTGGGCAGAAGGGCGAGGAATGAATGAAGGAAAGAAAGACAGAAGAGGATGGAAGGAAAGAAGGATGGAGGAGCGGAAAGGACAGACACCTGAGAGCAGCACTGCATCAAGTGAGTGAATGGTGAGCGCTCACACCTACCATCAAATTCCGTAAATATTAAATAATAAATAATTTCACCCAGCTATGGATATCCCTTCTCTCTCTCTCTCTCTCTCTCTCTCTCTCTCTCTCTCTCTCTCTCTCTCTCTCTCTCTCTCTCTTCACAAACACACAGAAAGCTGCTGCTTGTCAGTGGTGTAAGTAGTCATACAATAATTATTATATTTAATTAGGAATGATGTTACATTTACGGTCTGTGTACCTCTTCATTGTCAGTACTCACTTTTTAGGCATTCACTCCTGAATACTCAAATATTAGTGATTCAGAATATCTAATATCATGCTTCTACTTTCGTCTCTGCTTCCTTTGTCTTCTCATTCGCTTTACTTTACATCTGAGCATCGTATACACCAGTCAGCTCGGTTGATAATCCCAAATGAAAACACTGATGCTCTGTTATCGATGGAAAGGTGTCTGTTTTACCTGTTACGTTAATAATTTAGCTTAATATTTTACTTATTAATAATACTGTTAAATAATCACCTAACATAAGCTCAATCCCAAACTGAAGTAGGTAACATTTTGATGAACTGAATTTTCTTAAACCAGAGTTCACTGATTTTCCACAAGACCCACCCACATAAAAACACTCCCTCACTAGTCGAGATGTCAGCCCTAGTATTCAGTATTGGCGGTAAACATTAGTGCCAAAGTGGTGACATGGGAAGCCGTGTGATACGTATGAAGACAAGAGAACGGGGCAGCATTCCAGGATTTGAAACGGCATAAGCAGCGATATTACTATGGGTGGGTCTGATTTCTATATTATTCAAAAGCGACTCAGGCACCTATATCAGTTTCTATATGCTGGTCAGATTTCTATAGCATGGAAAAGTAACCTACGCACCTCTATAAGCTCAAAAGAGGATGGGTCAGAATTGTATATTATAGAAAAGTGACCTAAGCAACCACAGATGTTTCTATAGGTGAAGCAGAATTGTATATTGTATAAATGTGACCCAGGCATCTATGTCAGTTGGTGTGTGTGTGTGTGTGTGTGTGTGTGTGTGTGTGTGTGTGTGTGTGTGTGTGTGTGTGTGTGTGTGTGTGTGTGTGTGTGTGTGTGTGTGTGTGTGTGTGTGTGTGTGTGTGTGTGTGTGTGTGTGTTCATTTATATGACTGTGTTGGGGTGTATGTGTCGTTGGATGGGTGTGTGGGAGGGTGTGTGTTTAGATGTGTCTTGTACGTATGTCTGTGTGAGTGTGGGAGTGGCAGTGGGTGTGGATATGGGTATGGGTGTGTGCGGGTTTGAGTTAGGCATGTCCTATATGTATGCATGTCCGTAGTTGTGGGTGTGGTGTGGATAAACAGGTAGTTGTGAGTGTTGGTGTGGGTATGTGTGAGGCCGTGAATGTGGGTAAGGTATGAATGTGGGTGTAGGTCAGTGGATATGTGGATGTGGATGTGGACGTGGACGTGGATATGGATGTGGATGTGACTGTGGGTTTGTGTTCGGGTTTGGGAGTGGGTCTGGCTATGAGAATATCACTGAGGGTGAGGATGTGGATAGGTGTAAAAGTAGGTGTGGGTATAGTTGTGGGTGTGGGCATAATTGTGGGTGTGGGTATAATTGTGGGTGTGGGCATAATTGTGGGTGTGGGTATAATTGTGGGTGTGGGTGTACGTGGGTATGGGTTTGGGTGTGGGTTTAGGTGGGTGTGGGTGAGGCTGTGGGTGCGTTGGTGGATGTGGATATGAATGTGAATATGGGTGTGGATATAAGTGTGAGTGTGGGTGTGGATGCAAGTGTGAGTGTGGGTGTGGGTGCAAGTGTGGGTGTGGGTGCAAGTGTGGGTGTGGGTGTGAGTGGCTGGGGTGATTTAGTGCGTCAATAAATATAGGAGCGGTAGTTGGCTAATTAAGGTGGTCGTTTGGGTAATTTGCCTTTAAAGTTATGATGACCCCCCCCTCTCTCTCTCTCTCTCTCTCTCTCTCTCTCTCTCTCTCCAGTCCTATCTTTTTTTTTCCCCTATCCCTCGCCTCTCTTTTCTCCGATTTTTGCATTTTCCTTCTCTCATTGTTTCTCTCTCTCTCTCTCTCTCTCTCTCTCTCTCTCTCTCAACTCTCCAAGCTTGTCTATAACCACTCATTCGCAATTCCAAGGCGCCTTCCCTCATTTACCCCCCTAAATCTCGCTCTATGTGTAACCAAGGGGAAGAGAGAGAGAGAGAGAGAGAGAGAGAGAGAGAGAGAGAGAGAGATTCAAGTGGCTCTCAGCTAACCTTAGGCATTACTGGAAAAAAAAACTCCTTTGCCTTGATAACTCTTTTTTACAATCTGCTTCTTTTTCTCTCCTTTCTTCCTTCATCTCCTCTTCATTTTTCCTCCCCCACTTCTTCCCTCTACTCCTCAATTTACCTCTTCCACTTTTTCCTTCTACTCTTCATTCTGCACTTCCTCCAGCTTCTCCTCCCTCTATTGTCTCTTCCCTTTCTTCTATCTACTTCTCCCCCTTCTCTTTTCTCTTCCTCCACTTCCTAAGACTCCTTTCTTCCTTGTTTCTTCTTTTTCCTCATCCACTTCTGCCCTCCTCTCTTCCTCTTTTTCCTCCTTTTCCTCCCTCAGCTCGTCCTCTTTTCTCTCTTCTTTCTCTTCATCCTCTTCCTTATATATATCCATCCATCCATCCATCATCCAATCCTACGTTGCCCCATGAGGAGCGTAGGAGCCCGGGGCTAGGCAGTTGGTCCTGACATTTAAGACGAGAGTGACCAACCTCACTCATCCCTGAGTGGCATTACGTGAGCAATAAACCCCAACCATCCCTTGGATATAAACCTTCACCGGCTCAATCCGATTGGAGCACAATAATTACCCACTAAACTACCAGGCGCCAAAATTTGGTTATATGGTTACCACCCAGCATAGTAAATAGTTTCCTGTTGTACAGGAAACCATTTGGCTTGTCACTCAGTGTACAGTCACCCATAGACAGAATGACGAGGAAAGAATGAAGGAATGAAAGACAGAAGAGGGAGTGTAAAGTCACCCGTAGGCAGAAGGACGAGGAAAGAATGAAGGAAAGAAGATAGAAGAAGATAGAAGGAAAGAAGGATGGAGGAGAGGACAGGGCAGACATCCGAGAGCAGCAGTACATTGAGTGAGTGGATGGTGAGTGCCCCCACCTACCACAATAATTCTAAAATACTTTCATCATGCCAGTTACAAAAAACATTAGAAATTCAGAATGACATTGCCACGGTAAGTAATGGGATGGTGATTGTAGGAAAAAAAAAAAAAGTAAGGTACTTCAATATTCACAAACTGGAACATAACAATAAGCTACCAGAAACCGTCGTTGGTGTAAAAACAATAGATACACATGAAAATTGCTCAGTGTTTGATGAGGTAAGTGTTGGTTGACCTCTTGACTGTTTGAGGTCGACGCCAAAGCAGACTACTGATGCATGAGGGATGAATTACGGCAGTCTTTTCTTTGTCTTAGTTACCATGGCTTAGAAATCACAGTATCACCACTTCTGTTTTCAAATTAAAGGTTCCATGCTTTTGTCTTCCCACATTCATGGCGTGTCGCGTTCTTTTTCCTAGCGGCTACCATCTGAGAGGGATTTTTTGAGTAAGGAAGAGGTCCATGTTATCTGTGTGTCTTGTGTCCTTCTTCCTCTTCCTCCTCTTCATCTACCTCTTCTTCTCCACCTCCTCTTCCTGTATCCTCTCTGCTTCCCCATCCCTTCCCCTCCCCTTCCAATTCCTCCCCACCCCGGAAGGCAAGGTGGGTCGGGTGTAAAAGAGTGTAGCGCGTGTGAGACATCTATAAAGATTAAGGCGGACTTGAGAGATACACACACACCCTCACTCCTCAAGCTTACGCACGATGGGGGTGAGGAAGGGAGGGCAGAGAGAAAGGGAGGGTTGGGGGAATGTGGTGTGTGTGGGAGGGTGTGTGTGTGGGAGGGGTGTGTGTGTGTGGGAGGGGGTGTGTGCGGAAGAGGAGGCAAGATCTGGAAGGGGTAAGGTTGGGGAGGTTGGGGAAGCGTTAGAAAAGTCGATTCTGGAAGGGAGGAAAGGAGGAAGGGGAGGATGGATTCTAGAAAGGGTGGAGGGAGTGGTGGACTGGTATGGAGGGTTGAGAGTAGAAGACTGAGGAGACGAGTAGGGGAAAGGAGGGGGGGGGAGTGAAATGAGGGGAGGGGATATCGTAGTGGGGGAAGGGTTAGGGAAATAGAATGAGAGGGAAGGGAGAGAATGGAAGGGTTGGGGATTCTGAGGAGGAGGGAGACATCCAGGAAGGGGGTAAGGAGAGGCTTGTGAGGATAGGATGGTGGGGATGAATGAAGAAAGCTGAATGAAGATGGGTGTAAAGGACGAATGAAGGAGGTGCAGGAGGAAGCTTGGGGAAGGAGGACGGTGCTGGATATAAGGGAGTACTGGAGGAGGGATGAGGTCTAGTGGAAGGGTTGTTTGGGTTGGCATGGAGGTGGGCGGGGGAGGGGGTGGAAGCGGTG
>NC_137064.1:4843134-4860634 GCF_032717465.1 Coenobita brevimanus
GTGAATAGTTTAGAGAGGGTGTATAAGAATTAGATTTGGAGGGGGAGAGAGGGACGGGGAGACCGAGGATGAGGTAGAAGGATGGAGTGAAGAGATATGAGAGAGGGGGAGGGGAAGACCGAGGATGAGACGAGAGATGGAGTGGTGAGATATTTGAGAGAGGGGT
The DNA here is from genome assembly GCF_032717465.1 of Coenobita brevimanus. Classification (NCBI taxonomy): domain Eukaryota; kingdom Metazoa; phylum Arthropoda; class Malacostraca; order Decapoda; family Coenobitidae; genus Coenobita; species Coenobita brevimanus. The sequence continues at coordinate 4,843,301 of NC_137064.1, forward strand.
GTGTGTGTTGGAGGGAGGGCAACCAAATGGCAGAGGACAGGGCAACATGGAGACGATTTTGTTAGTGGCCACCCCTTACGGGATTGAGGCGTTTGGCTATAGATAGATAGAAGATAGATAGATTGATAGTTGTAAGTAGTGGGTAGAGAGGTTGGCACATCCTAAGCAATACAAAGAATGGAAATGGGTCAGGTCACCATATCCATGCCCTGTTGACCCGTTCCCTGCGATGACGTGTGTTTTAGTTTATTTTTGCCGTATCCACACGACTTGATGCAGTTTAGGAGAGACTTATCGAACTGGAGGAGGTGCACAGCCTCCATTAACCCCTTCACAATTGGAAATCTGTACCGAACTGAAACAAAATCTTCTGGTAATAGCAAGAAAGAAATCTGTAAAGCACATCATCGGACCGAAGAGGCTAACCGTATTATTCGATACAAAGGAGTACAAAGGAAAGAAAGCACCAACAGACCTATTGATAATTTTGAGGTTGTTTGCCGCACACTACTCTGGGAGGTCAAGATAAGATGTTGCCCTTATCCTGCAGAAGTCCACTGTCATCCTGTCGGTGGCTAAGGAGAGGAGGGAGTTGAGGGATGGTTGTACAATTTTACCCAGTTACTTCTATACCACAAAATGAAGGCCTCCCTCTCGTACACCACAGGAAAGAGTGAATGCAGTAAATAATCTACAAACTCTTAATCTTTACGGGAAAATTAACACGAACGCTAAATGACGCTGCACTGTTCCTGCATACCTGATCATTTGGAAGAAAAGAAAAATCGGGTAACCATATATTTGTATTACTCAGCCGAGAATATTATTAGTTGTTGACTGGAAGCTAGATGCTTGCTTGAGAGAGTTTTCCTTTCCTGAGGGGTCTTTTTCCTGTTAAATAATTCGCCTGCAATTATCCGGAACAAAATACAGAAGACGTCCTCGTTCTGGATGAGTTAAGAGTTAGTACTGTATCACAATCTGTTAAAAAGCAAGGTAATTTATGCCATATAGTTACAACTCTGCTGAAATTGCTATACTTCATTTGCCTGGAAAAGTTTACCACGTATGGAATACGTGGGCAGTATCTTTATTTCCCTGTCTGCGGGGAAAAGAAGGAAATAAAGACAGTGTGCGCGGGGTAGTAAAGACTTAGGGAAAATAAAACCCTTATCATCGCTACTTATGATGGACGCAGCGCCGAGTACCCGTGTCAGCCGAAAGCCCCCACCCGCCCCGCCCCCGCGAATATTAACCGCGGCGGGGCGTGAGGGCGGGGCGGGGCGGGGTGGGGAGGTAATAAGGCTCTTACTATTCTGCTTAGGCACGGGGGATGGCGAGGCTAAATTGTTGTTTGTGTAAAGACTATCGCTGGGGGTGAGATATAGGGTGAGGGGTGAAGGGGTGGAGAGAGAGAGAGAGAGAGAGAGAGAGAACGAGAAAACGAAGGGGTGTGAGGAGAAAGGAAGAAAAAGGAGGGTTCTGGAAAGGAAAAGAAGGGTGAAAAGTTTTATGAAAGAGTGTGCGTGGCAGGGAAGGGTGTGGAAGGGAAGGACAGAGGTGAGGACACGAGGGGAGGGATGTGGAAGGGAAGAAGGGGATACAGGAGGAATTATGAAGTGGAAAGGAAGGGGTGTGGAAGAGAAGAGGAGGGTATGCGGAAGGGATATGGGGGAGTCGGCGTGTGTGTGTGTGTGTGTGTGTGTGTGTGTGTGTGTGTGTGTGTGTGTCGTGAGGGGTGAGATGGGGTGAGTGAGTGTGTGAGGGTGTGGGGCAGTGTGGGATGGTGTGAAATGATGCGGAAGGGTCTGAGAGAGTGAGAAGGAAGCGTAAAAATTATGCGTGAGGGAAAAGGAAGAGTTGAGGGAGGAGAGAAGGGTGAAGGGTAAGGGTGTGAAGGGTGAAGGATGAAGGGTTGAGAGACGAGAGACAGCCAGGAGGGGTGAAGGAGGGGTGGGAGAGGTAAGGGATGAGGAGGTGATGAGAAAGGGTAGAAAGGAGGTTAGGGGTGAGGTTGAGGAGGAAATGAGGGGTGAGGAAGGGAGAGAAAGGATGTAGAGGTGAAGGTGAGGAGGGGAGAAAGGGGTGAGGGGTGAGAAATGAGGGGTGAGATAGGGATGAGGGGTGAGGGGGGGAGTGAGAGGCTGGTTTAAGGAGTGTGTATGGCGAGGATTTGTTCCTTGGCTTGAATAATGGGCTGAGAGAGAGAGAGAGAGAGAGAGAGAGAGAGAGAGAGAGAGAGAGAGAGATAGGCGGGGGGGGGGGTGATGTGGAGGTACAGGGAATGTGGAAAGATGTGGGGTTGTGTGATGTGGCAGGCTGGTGTGGTGTGGTGTGGTGTGGTGTGGTGTAGTTTGATGTTTTGCTGTGTGGTGTGATGTTGTGTAATACATGATATATGGTGTGGTGTATGGAGTGGTCCAGAGTGTGGTGCGGTATGGTGCAGTGTGAGGTGGTGTGGTGGAGTGTAAAGTGGCGTGGCGTGGTATGGTGTGTTGGTGTAGTGTGGAGTGGTGTGATATGGTATATTGTCTATGGTGTTGTGTAGGGTGACGTGGTGTGCAATGTGGTATGTTGTGGTGTCGTGTTCTATGCTTCAGAGTGATGTGGTATGTTGTGGTGTGGTGTGGTTTGGAGTGGCAAGGTGTGGTGTGATGTGGTGTGAAATGACGCAACATGGTGTAGTGTAGTGTGGGGTTGTATGGACGTACTCGGAGATAGTACGACTGTTATAAGGTAAAGATGGGTGGCATAGGTGGGGTGGTATAGGTAGGGTGGTATGGGTAAGTTGGTATAGGTGAGGTGGTTTGGGTAAGGTGCTATGGGTGGGGTGGTATGGGTGGGGTGGTATAGGTGGAGTGGTATAGGTGGGGGTGGTATACAGTAGGTGGGGATGATATAGGAGGTGTGGTATAGGTGGAGTGGTATGGATAGGATGGTGTGTGTGTGTGTGTGTGTGTGTGTATGTGTGTGTGTGTGTGTGTGTATAATATTTAGAGATACAATTAAGAGATACAGCTTCTCTAAGACTGAGGATCAAGACTTTAATAACCTCATAACCATCCATATATTAAAATAAAACCCTCATTGGCAGAGAAAATACTGATTGAAAAAAATGTATTCAGCACTGGAAAATTTTTGGCACAGGGAAAGAATGGCTCTCGCATTTTTATTTAGGCCTGTGTAGTGCTGGAACCTCGCATGGTTTCGCTGAGCCCAGAATAAATAACCTTTTTAAAATTTTCTCGGTCGTACTTTCGCAGGCACTGGAGACCTCTAAGCACTCTTTCCTTAGCGATTTATTTTGCACATCAGGCTGCTCTATAATATGCTTGTTACCGATGGGAACTATTGTCGATATTAACTCATCTTCAGTGTAATTTTACTGTGTGTTTGATTTTGATGAGAGGGTGGCTGAGCGTGCATCCTTACACCTATTGGCTTATTGTCGTGAGGCTCATCGGTCCAAGCCTTTGAGTTTACCCCGTGACTGACGTCTAAAAGTGCCAGGTCTCGTCCTTTACCATGGACACAAATGGGATAAAATAAAGCTGTTTCACTGTAACTTGGCCCACTTCCATTTGTAACTGTTGGCTTATATAACGTAGCACAGTGGCAGAATAAGACACTACTATGACTCTACATCCTTTTCAAAGCATCATTCGTGATTAAGATCGTATTTTTGTGTTAGGTTTTAACTACTACTAAGCGTTCAAGACGGAGAGATGGTAATTTTAGATTAGTTAGAGTAAGAGGAGTATATTGAACGAATATTAACGTGAAATATGCAAAGAAAATACATAAGGAAGAAGTACTACAAAGAGTGCTGTGTTAACGAGAACTCGACTCAATCATGTCACCTCCGTCTCCCCTCCATGGTTTCCCCCGTCCCCATCCATTCCATATCCCCTCCCCTCTGTGCCTACCTCTCTCCTCCTTCCCACTCCCTCTCTTTATCTCCCTTCCCATTTTCCACGCCATCCGTCCCCTTTTTCACACATTCCCTGTCTTTTCTTTTCCCTTTGCCTGTTCTCCCTCTTACCCTTCCGTCTGCTCCTTTCCCTTTCTTTCTCTTTCTCTTCTCCTCAATCTTCCTCTTTCCCTCTCTTCCCTTCTTCCACCTCTTTCATTACTCTTTCACACTCTTTTGCCTCCCATTCCTTCCATCTTCTAGCCCTCTTTCACTTCTCCTCCTTCCTCCTTTCACTCTCTTTCCTTCTTCATTTCCCCCTTCAGTAATCTTCTTTTTGTCCTTCCCTCACCCCTTCCTCCCTTCCCTCTTTTCCTTCCCCTCCTCCCTATCTTCATGGCCTCTCCCCCTCCCCGTCATTCACACATCTCTCCCCCTTCCCTTCATACTCTCCTATCTTCTCCCTCTTTTCCTTTCCCTCCTCCTTCCCGTCTCTAACACACATCCATCTCTTCTATTTCTCTCTTCTTCTCTCCCTTTCTCTCCCTCCTCTTCCTCTCTTCCCATTGCTCTTCCACTCTTTCCGCCTCTTTCTCTTCAGTCACCCCTTTCCCTTCCTCCAGTTTTTTCCCTCTTCCTTTTTTAAATAATTCTCCCCCCTCTCCTTCCCCCTTTCATCTCTCCCCTCCTCCTCTCCTCCCCCTTCTCTTCCTCTTCCTCTTCCCTTCCTCCATCCTTTCCCCTCCAGCCTTATTCTCTCTCTCTCCACCCTCCTTCCTCTCCCACTCTTCCCTCTCCTCTCTCCCTCCTCTCACACCCTCCCCCTCTTTCCTCCTCCCCCACTAATATAACTTCAAGATTTATGAGTTTTCGAACATGGATCTCTCTCTCTCTCTCTCTCTCTCTCTCTCTCTCTCTCTCTCTCTCTCTCTCTCTCTCTCTCTCTCACACACACACACACACACACACACACACACACACACACACACACACACACACACACACACACACACACACACTTATGCCTTTTTCCTCTTTATTCTCTCTCTCTCTCTCACACACACACACACACACACACTAATGCCTTTTTCCTCTTTATTCTCTCTCTCTTTCTCTCTCTCTCTCTCTCTCTCTCTCTCTCTCTCAGGGCTAATCTGGTGCTTAAAGTCCAGACCACGAGTTATCGGCGGGGGCGGGGGGGCTGGGAGTTCTGGCCGCTGCTGTACACACACACACACACACACACACACACACACACACACACACACACACACACACTTATGCCTTTTTCCTGTTTATTATCGCTATCCTGAATATTTTTCTCTCTCTCTCTCTCTCTCTCTCTCTCTCTCCACCCACCCATCCTTCTCTCACTCCTTTCCCCTTCCATCCCTGACTCACACGTCCCCTCCCCTCCCCCAGATCCAGCCCTTTTTCACCCCTTCTCTAACCCTTCACTTCACCCCTACACCCCCTCCTCTTCACTCCCCCCTAGCCAATTCATTCCGATGACATATTTTTATTCCTACGTTCTCCAGACGATTTTGTTCAGCTGTGGAGAGGCTTTTGGACCCGGGGGAGTTAGGTAATATCCTTGATCAACTCCTTCAGCACTAGAGGTGAATAGAGTCGCTGAATAAAATCGTCTGACGGTGTTATGATAAAAAAAATTATCATGGAAGTGGAGGGGTTAAGTACAGACAAGTTGAAGGATCTCGTTAACACCTTCAATCCCCCGAAGCATTTTTTTTTCTGTGGTTTATTCTTGCACCAACTAGACGATTTATTAAGCTAAGGAAAGGACCCCTGTAGTGAAAGGGTAAATGAAGGCTGAATCGAAGCCCTCCAGTTCGAGAAGTTTACCTAACCTGAATGAAATCGTCTGGGGATAGCAAGAATGAAATACAACACTGGGCTGAAGGGGTTAATATGTATGACAACTCCCTCCCCATCCCCCGAAAGGAAGGTGGTAGACTGAAAGAGAAGGGAATTTTTTAGCCTGCAGTTCACCAGGTTGACGTTCAGACTAAATCAGGGTTGCAGCTACTACTATTACTACTACTACCACCACCACCACCACTACCACTACCACTACTACTACTTCTACTACTACTACTACTACTACTACTACCACTACTACTACAATAGCCCAAAGTAATGTAACTGTACCTTTAACTGTAACTTATATTGTCCACACGAGGTTCAGTACAGGGTCGAATCTCCTCCTTGAAAAGAGAATGATGGCTATAACTCACCCACTCTATGCTGGAGAAGTACGAATAGAGGTGGGGGTGTATGTAGGGAGACTGATGCATGTGAAAATGGGAATGTTATGGTGACTGTTGGTGTGTGTCGGGGTATATTTCAGTATGCAGTATGAACCGACAGTGTGTGAAAGTATGCAAGTGTGTACAGTGTAAGAACATACTATGGTTGTCTGGTTTTCATATGACAGATTCGTAATGCTTTTCAGTTCAGTTGATGGCCAAGGTGTTTAGACTAGAGGGTTGATTTGACTAGTAACCAAGGACACTCATCCCTACTTCATAACTTAGGTTCGTTGAATTTTATGGAGCCACGACATGGCATTTAATATATTTATGTGATTCAGTTCCCTCATATGAAAGCAGACCTACTATACCAGCATCAGCACTGATTATCCGCCACCCCCTTCCCCTCACCTACCCTCGTTCCACCTCCTCTCACCCCCTCCCTCACCCCATTCCAGCCTTCACATTTCACATCTCCCTTACCCTATCCCCACCCTCTCCCTACCTCCTCACACATTTCTTCCTCATCCCTACCCTTTACCCCGTCATCCCTCCACTTCCCCACCCCTTCCTCTTCTTACCCAGCACCTCCCTGCGCCGCTCACCCAAGCCCGCCCCCCAATTTGCATACCCCTCCCCTTCCTCCCGTCTTTTAGGACCCGACACGACACAATCAGTCCCCTTGCTCATAAATTGTCCTGTACCCGTACCCACTCACTCATCTCCCCACTCCTTGTTGATTCTTCCTGTGGTGTTATGTAGTCTTTCTAGGGCAAAATGATCCCAGACTGATCCATTCATTTTTACTCATCCTCTCTCAACCAGATTTACTCATTTCGGGGTGAAATTAATTCTTATTGGAAGTGATTTAATTTTTCAGTATGTCCTCTCCAATCTTCAGGTGACTCTATATTACTTTCCAGGCCAAACGGTTTCCTGTACTCCAGAAAACCATTTACTACGTCTCGTGGTGCCTATTTAAACAACAAATGAATGCCTTGGTGGTTTATAGTCTGACAGATCGAAACGTAGGGTTTTGGTGGAGTCACCCCCTCCCTGCACTGTTGCCACGTTTCCGAGCTGACCTCTCCATCAGCGATGACCTTGACACTGTTTCCCTCTTGTGATCTGCGTTTTTCTAATACCCCCTATACCCCTGCCACCAACACCCCCTATACCCCTACCCCCAACAACACCCCCATCAACAACACCCGCTATACCTCCACCACCAACACCTCCTATAAATATAGACCCCCACCATCAACACCTGTATAATAATTAGCCGTTGATAATTGCTATACTTTTATTGAGAGCATACATTCTACCCTATTGCTCAAACTCCCTAATCTTACAATCCCATCTGTCTTAATCCTTCCCACTGCCTTCGTTCCTAAATCCCTTAATTGATCTATTTTTAACCTAAGTGTCCCCACACCTTTTAAACCATTTACCTCTCTGTCACTATTCTCCACCATATGTATCAACTTGTATTATATTGTGTATAGAACTTTCATACTGTATGCTGTACTACTGTATAATGTATAAGAATACCCACTGTTTAGTGGAAATAAAGTTTTATTATTATTATTATTATTATTATTATTTCTCTCTCTCTCTCTCTCTCTCTCTCTCTCTCTCTCTCTCTCTCTCTCGCTAGATTTTGTTATGTGTCATCCATGGTTTTTTACTTCCATTTTTATGTATGGATTATAATTTTGACTTTATTTCCGCACCACCCTTGAGGTAAAAGTCACGGCGCGTTTTTTTTATAGAGGTTTCCCCAATAGGCCTAAATCCTGTAGGGGGTTGGTGACCTCCCACAGCGTACACACAAACACGTGTCGCGTGAGTGCTGCCACCCCAGAGCTGTTTGATATATTTATTTTAATTATGAAAGGATCGCCTCTTCCCACTTTTATCCCTTCAAATTTTCTTGCAATTATACTTGCTAAATTAATTAGCAATGTTAGAAGTGTTGGGGAAGTAAATAATAATTAGAATATTTTTAGAGCAACACTGCCAAATTTTTATGCCACGTTTCTCTATTATCGTATAATATAGTATGCAGAATAGTTTTATTCTTCCTTGATACATGTCAGCACTTTCATTACAGTTATATTAGTATGAGTTATGTTTATGTATCATTCCTACTACACAAACCACAGGCGTTATACATCGTAGGGTTAGGAAACATGGAGGGGGTGACTCCACCCAAACCCTATGTTACGAGGAGGAACACTATAGTGGGTTAAGGCGCTGTAACAAATGCAACCCATAACAGTTCAAGCCTAATAGAATGCATGGGGATTATTACCCACAAAATGCTATTCATGAGCTAATTACCTGTCACCTTTGCCTTAATTGTTGTCTTAAGCGTCCTAGCCTCAGACCCCTACGTTCTTATTAGGGCAACTGAGAACTGGATGATGAGTGGACGGATTCTTATACAGCGGACCAGAGATTTTTATAAACCTGAAGAACGAGGTAATCGATGTGCGTCTGTAGGATATTACTGAACTCTCTGCTTGTAGTTCCCCTGCTTTTGTGGGTTACTTTCCTTGTGTCTAGATCCTTCACATACATTTTTGGGTTATAGGTTGATGATGGTGATGATGATGATGATGATGATGATGATGGTGATGATGAACTCAGTGTTATTCATTGTCCTTCTCTGTATATTGATCGTTCTTGCATCCAAATAATTTACAACTATTTCGTTCTGATTGCCCAGGTTTTTCGTTTCCTCTTAATGTCTGCTACAAATTCTTTTCACTTTGTCTCCTCTCTCTCTCTCTCTCTCTCTCTCTCTCTCTCTCTCTCTCATTAGTTTCTCCCTGCCATTTCTCTCAACCCTTCTATTTACCCTCCTCATCAACGTCTCTTCCTTTATACCTCCCCACACCATAATTCTCTCTCTCTCTCTCTCTCTCTCTCTCTCTCTCTCTCTCTCTCTCTCTCTCTCACTCTACCAACCTTTTCTTCCCTCTATCCATCCATATATCTCTCCCTCCTTCTCCCTTCCTTCCTTCCTTCTCTCTTCCTTCATCCTTTCTCTCCCATTCCTTTTTCCTTCCTCCATTCTCTCCTAGTCCTTCCCTCCCTACCTCAATATTTCTCTCCATCCTTGCCCAGTCCCTCCCTCCTTCCCTTCTCCTCCTCCATCTTACTCGTAAACTTCAGTAATTAGAAAACGAGTCTTTCTCCTAATATCAAGGTTGGATCGCTTACTAAGGCCCGTAAGATCTGTGTGGTCTGTGTATCTATGTAACTTTTATTTTCCCTCCTTCACTCATTAACTTCCTTCTGTCCTCCTCCTTCCTCCTTTCCCTCATGTCTTCTTTCCTTCAATTCTGCCATCTCTCCTTCTTTTTTTATCGTTTTCTTTCTTTTCTTCCGCCCCTCTCATCTTCCTTCCAACTCCTTCTCCCTCCCCACTTCCTCTTTTCTCCCTTTCTTCCCTTCCTTCTTTCATTCCTCCCTTCTTCCTTAGTTTCCTTCCTTCTTTCATTCCTCCCTTTTTCCTTCCTTCCCTCCCTTTCTCCCTCCTTCCCTCTTTTTCCCTTCCCTTCTTCCTTCCTTCCTTCATATTCATTCATTCATTCATTTATACCTTCCTGCCCTCCCTTCTTCACTCCTCCTTTCCTTCTCATCCTCCTCCTTTCCTGCCTTCCTTCCTGCCTCCTTTCATCCCTCCTTTCTTCCCTCCCTTCCTCCTTCCTTCCCTCGCTCCTTCTCCCTCCTTCCTCCTTCCTTCCCTCCTCATTAAGGATGCAAGCCAAGTCTCCCTTAACTCCACTCTGGCCTACTGATATACTAGTTAGCACCTCTCTCTCTCTCTCTCTCTCTCTCTCTCTCTCTCTCTCTCTCTCTCTCTCTCTCTCTCTCTCTTCCATTCTCGCCTCTATTTCATTCTTTCCTTCTTTTCTTCTTTCATTTATTCATTCTTTCATTCCATCTCTCTCTCTGTCTCTCTCTCTCTCTCTCTCTCTCTCTCTCTCCCTCCCTCAATTACCCCTCCTTAAGCAGAGAAACAGGGAGCGAATTAAGTCCAGATTGAGAGCGAGAGAGAGAGAGAGAGAGGGGGGGGGAGATATCTGCTTATATGCTTACAAGATTAGAGGAATGTGTGTGTGTATGTGTGTGTGTGTGTGTGTGTGTGTGTGTGTGTGTGTGTGTGTGTGTGTGTGTGTGTGTGTGTGTGTGTGTGTGTGCGCCAGCCTAGTATGTGTGTGTTTACGTGTATGCATCCCAGTGTATTCATGTATGTAAGTAGAGTACTGTATTTACACATGTATACGCTATATTGTATGTATGTTCAGATATTACACATGTGCGTACTGTATCTTCTATTCGTACGTACGTTTTCAGTTGTATGTAGGCAAGTATTCCTCAGTGTATGTGCGTTTGTGCAGTATGTGTATATGTATCTATGTATGTATTTTCAGGTGAGTGCTAAACATCTCTCTCTCTCTCTCTCTCTCTCTCTCTCTTTCTCCTTCCTTTTATCTTTACTCCCTCTCTCCCTCCTTTTCTGTTACTCCCCTCACTCTCACTCTCCCTATCCCTCTCATTCTCCTTTCCTCCCTTTTTCTTCCCTGTCTTCCTCTCCTCCCTCATTCTCTCCCTCTCCCTCTATCCTTCTCCGTTCTTCACTTCCTTACATCTCCCTTCCTCTCTCCCTCCTTTTTTTCCTCATTCCCTATCTCTCCCTCTCCTCCCCATTTCTACCTCTACCTCCCCTCTCTCCTTTCCTCCCTATCCCCTCTCTTCCCCTCTTTCCCCCACTCCCCCCTCTCTTCCCTTCCCCTCCCCCCCCTAAATCCCACCTGTTCGGTATTATCGGTACCAGCCGTCACTGAGATATACTGGCTCTCTCTCTCTCTCTCTCTCTCTCTCTCTCTCCTTCACTCACTTCACCCTCCATTCTCTCGTTCTACATATTCTTCTCTCTCTCTCTTTCCTCTCCTCCCTCCTTTCTCTGTCTCTCTTTCTTCCCTCTCTCTCTCTCTCTTTCCTCTTACTCTCCCTCTCTCCCTCCCTTCCCATCCCTTTTCTCTCCCTCTTCTCCCTGCCTCCCTCCCTCCCTTTTCTCCCTCCCTGTGAGTGATGGTATCTGAGTGGGGGAGAGGCGGCGTATTGGTTTAACTTACCCTGTTCCTTTTGTCCACACACACACACACACACACACACACACACACACACACACACACACACATCTTTCCCTCTTTCCCTATCGTTCCTTCTCTCTCTCTCTCTCTCTCTCTCTCTCTCTCCCCCTTTCTCTCTCTCTCTCTCTCTCTCTCTCTCTCTCTCTCTCTCTCTCTCTCTTTCTCTTTATATCCAAGTCTCCAGTCTAATCCCACCTTCCTTGCAATATAAAAAGTGACCCAGCTTAACCTCATCTGACATACCATCATCTGACCTCGACCTTGACCCAACCTAACCTAACCTAAGCATTCCCTACTCTCTCTCAAACCAGCGTAACCTAGGCAAATCTAACAGCCTAACTTCACCTATCCTAAACTAACCTAACATCACCTAACCTAACCTACCCTGACCTAGCCTAACCCAGCTCAGCTCACTATGAATACAGAAGCATCATTATCCAGCTGGGGGTCAAAGGGAGGGAGGAGGGAGGGAAGGGAGGGAAGGGAGGGGCGAGGAGGGTTAATGAGAGGGAGGGAGGGATTAAAGGGTGAGCAATGATGGAGAGAGAGAGAGAGAGAGAGAGAGAGAGAGCGTCAACTTTTTCAGAGAGTGATTTAAGAGAGGTAGGTCTTCTCAAGCTGGTGGAACAAAATGTGGTTTGGTGGAGCGAGGTAGACCGAGGTGGAGCGAGGGAGGTAGGAAAGTGAATGAAGGAAACTTTTTTATTCTATACAACAAAGAAAGAACCAAGTGCTGAGGGTCTACAAAATTTATTCAGAGAGAGAGAGAGAGAGAGAGAGCAAAATAAGGCAAAATCAAGATCGGTTTATTTTCAGATGGCTCAGTATACTGTATTTAAAACAGTGGAGGTCAGAGGCAGTGGGATAGACAGATTCATAATAGAGCTGACTATAGTTCATTCATTTTAACTTGACTGAGATGGTCTTCCTTTTGCAATCATCCGTAGCTCAGCAATAGGATAAGGCAATGTTACAGCTGTACATCCTTTCTACAGAACTTCTTCGTGACTAGCACCTATTCTAATATTAATCTCTTCGTTCAGCGCGGCACTCAGGTAGGAAGGATGTTAAATTTTCGCCCAGGTGAAGTGACCAGAGTATTGTTGTGTGGAAATGGACGAAAAGAGACAATACCGCCTTTACTGTTACCTGACATAAATCCCCAACACCTTTCACCTCAGTTGATTGTCAGGTGTAGGCAGGTGGCAGGCTTCATTTGACTAGTAACCAAGGAGACTCATTCATGATTCATAACTAAGGCCAATAGAATTTCACATAACCACGCCTTATGGTTCAAGCTGTGAGATTGACTGTGTTCCTTCACATGACGACAAAAAGACTATTATGAGGGGGTGATGATGATGATGATGATGATGATGATGATGAGGATGATGAGGATGATAATGATGATGAGGAGGAGGAGGTGGAGGAGGAGGAGGAGGTGGAGGAGGAGAAGGAGGAGGAGGAGGAGGAGGAGGAGGAGGAGGGGGAGGAGGAGGAGGAGGTGGAGGAGGAGGAGGGGGAGATGGTGAGGTAGGATAATTCAGTATGATGGTGTTGGATGGGGTGGAGTAGGGTAATGATGGGGCTGGTTGGGGTGGAATAGGGTTAAATTGACGGCTGAAGTAGGCTAGAGTGCGACGAGGTTGTATGGGGTGGACTGGGGTAATGGTGGGGTTGGCTGGGGAGGTGTTGGGTAAAACTGACAGGTAAGGTAGGGTAACAGAGTATAAAGGGGTTGAATGGGGTGGAGTGGGGCAATGACAGGGCTGGTAGGGTATGGGGTAAAACTGACAGATGAGAAAGGGCAGCGTATGATGGGGTTGGGTGGGGTATTCGCGGTTTTGGGTGAGGTGCAGGTGGGTAAGGGAGGGGTCGGTTGGGGTTAAGTGGGGAAAGGCAGGGAATTGGTTGGGTACAGCAGGGTAATGGGAGGCTGGGTGGGGTAAAGTGGGGTAATGGGGGTCGGGTGGGGTGCAGTGGGATAATTACAGAGTTGGGTGGGATATAGTTGGGTAGGGGTTGGTTGGGGTAAAGTGGGGTGGAGTGAGGTAATGGCGGGGTTCTTTGGGGCACAGTGGGGAAAATGAGGGGTTGGGTGTCGTGCAGTAGGAGAATGGCGAGTCTGGGTGAGCGGGATAATAGGGGGTTGGGTGGGGTTCAGTGGGGAATAGGGGGGGGGGGCTGGGGGAAGAGGTGCATTGAGGTAAGGGTGGAGATGGGTGAGGAACACTAAGGTAAAGGTAGGGCTAGGTGGGGTGCAGTGGGGTAAGATAGGGTTGTGGTGGGAAAAGGTTGGGCTAGGTATGGTCGGGGTTGGGAGGAAAGTAATGGGGTAAATGATGAGATGTGGAGAGTTTACTGGGACAATAAAGGGTTTTGTGGGGTGCACTGGGGTAATGGTAGACTTGGGTTGGGTGTAGTGGGGCAAGAGTGAGGTTGGATGGTGTGCAGTAGGGTTATGGCGTGTTTAGGCATAGTGCAGTGGGGTAATGGCGGGGTTCTTTGGGGTACAGTGGGGAAACAGAGAGACGGGGAGGCGTGAAGTGGGAGAATGGCAAGTCTAGGTGAGGTGTAGTGGTGTAATGGCGAGGTTGGATTCGGTGTAGTGGGCTATAACGGCATTGGGTCGAATGAAAGGGGCAATAGCGAGATGGAGTGATGTACAGTGAGGTAATGGTAGGGTTTGTTGGGTGCAGTGGGGTTATGGCTGCGTTGTGTGGGGTACAGTGGGGTAATGACGAAGTGGGTGAGGTGAAGTGGGGTATGGATAGGGTTGGTGGGGTAAAGGCGGAGTTGGGAGGGGTGCAGTGGGGTATGGGCTGGTTGGGAGGGGGGCGGCTGGGTATGAGCGGTGAGGTAAGGGTGGGGTTGAGTGAGACAAGGGCGTTTCAGGTGAGGTGCAGTGCGGTATGGGTAGGGTTCGTTGAAGTAATGCCAGGATTTGGAGGGGCATGGGCGAGGTTGGATAGGGCGTGGTGGGATGATGTTGATTTTGGGTGGGAAAGATGTAGATAATGGTGGCGTTTTGGGGTGTAGGAAGGTATTTTTTTTGGGTTAGGTGGGGTGCAGTGTGGTATTATCGAGTTGGGTGGGTTTTAATGGGGTTGGACGGACACGGGTGGACTGCAGTGGGGTAATAACATGGGCTGGGTAGGGTGCAGTGAAGTAAAGGCGAGGTTATTTTAGTTCACGTTGGATGGGGTGCAATAGGATAATGCGGGGGTTGGATGAGGTGTCGGGAGGAAATGACACCTCCAAGCCGAGAGGCGAGATGACGCCGAAATCTTTAAAACTAACAAGTGAGGTAAGGCAGAAAAATCCATCTTCAGCAGAAGTGGAAAAAAAGAAACCAGTCGCCGAACTCTTCCAACTTGCCGAGATCAGCGTGTCCGGCACCGCACGAGTACGAGAAGTGGTGATCAAGACGTTCTCGCAGCGGCGTGGAAGATTTCATAACGCTTTTCTTACAGAATTAGTTCGCATTTTGTACCTCCATATTCTCTTGTATAAAATTAACATATTATTACCGGTATTGTTTGGATCAGCACTATTTTTTATGCAAAGAGAACTTGCCAAGACAGAGAGTCTGCAAAATATGTTCACTCCAAAGACAAATTGAACAAAGAGATATGCAAAATAAATGAGGAGGAGGTGCTAAGTACGAGGTCGTCCCCAGCCCACGAAAATACAGCCATACCAGAATCAACGAGGAGATACGAAAACAGACTAACGTATCCAGGAACGCGAGGAGCCGAGAAGTAATACAGCCAAGCCCTCCAGAACGCCGCCAGTGATTGCGCTTTACTACCGGTACTTGTCCAGCATTAGGCGCGTCCCGGGAGGCATAAGCGAGGGGCATACACGGTCCTGCGATATTCCTAGGTTCATAATTCCACGCTCATTTGGGGTATTTGTAATTCTATGCATATATTCCTGGATAATATGATGATGATGTATTTCTACACAATATAATAAGCTCACCTGTTACGTACTTCACATTTTTAACACATTCATTTTGCATTAACAAAACAAATACACATTTCTCTTCGCATGGAATCTGAGTATACTAAATGTTGAGTCATCGGGAATTCATATGTTTATATTTCACATTAATTTTGCATATTTATAATCTAAAATGTTCATGAAATATTTTATATGCTAATAACTTGGCTTCGATGCTAAGATGTAGCTGCTGTACCATCTTGGATCTGAACAAAATCGCTTCATGACTGTTGGTATAAAACATGAGAACCCGTAGTGGCTAAAGAAATAATCGAAAGTTTTCTCTCTCTGACTGCTACGGCTTACAGTAGCCCATATAAACAAAAACATAAATATTTTGACAATCTGAATGCCTAAATAGGTTCATAAGGTAAACAAAGTTACGGCAGAAAGAAAACATAGCAATTTCTGCCTAACTTTCTTTTGTAAGACCGGAAGAATTTTTATCCTAAATATTCGTAATTAAATATTCTGAATCACAGAGGTCTGAACATCCAAGAAGGTGAGTGGCATGTCTGGAATGGAGCCAAGTGGAATGAAGCGGTGTATGGAGGAATGACTCGCTGTTAATGATGTGTAACAGGCAAGACGTGAAGCGACTGGGGTAAACCATGAGTCAGAAGGGGATGGCTCATGGATGGTTTAAAGTAGTTTCTCCGCAGACCATTACACACGACAGCGAGAGACTGAGTGTGAGTGAATGAGACTGCTTGCGCCTGTTTCCCACTGGAACAACGCCGACCATGTATAAAAATATTGTATCACCAATTAACTGGAAATTACAAAAACAAATAATTATAGTTCCTTTAACTGAACTCGGTCAGATTTTCGTCCTTTTGCAGCTTATTTCACGCAGATCAATGGCAGACAAAGACAGTGCCAGAGCTCTACATCCTTTCCATAACACTTCTTTGTTACTAGCATCATACTCCGATGTTAATCTAATAGTTACAACTCAGTACTCAAGATGAAGAGATGGTAATTTTAGGCCAAGTTAAATTAAAAAGGATATAACGCATACAACAGAGGGATGCCTGAAGCACACGCCCAATACTTATATCAATATAACATTACTAAACAATTTTTCATCCACTCATGGTGGGAAAAGCTTCACTTCTTCCCGCTAAAGGCAGATTATTTTATTCAGCAGATAGTGAGCCGTAGAAGCCTGTGAGTTATTAGGAAATTGTGAATATGAGTGACGATAAAAGAGCGTAAGACAGTATTGCCCTTCAAAGACCTCCTGGGACACTCTCTTGTAGTGTCCTAAAAACGCGGGTTTGATCTCATGCTGGGGCAGGGAACCGTCTGATTACATCCTTATTTCGCCCAAACAAACTTTATTTACTTCACAAAGCTCATCGACAAATAAAAATAACCTTGCAACTCCATCGTACCAGTCTTGATATGACAGCCTTTGCCTACAGTCGTTGGTTACTACTGCTGAAGTGGAGACATTTGAATGTATGTGAAATGTGGCAGAACTGACAGACCTCAGGGAACGGGCTGTACTGTAGAGTGTATGGCCAGAGTGGAGGACAAACATATATCTGTATCTATCAATCTATTCATTTGTTTTTCCTTCCTCGGCTCTGTTATTAAAAAAAAATATCTATCTGTCTATCTATCTATCTATCTATCTATGTATATCTATCTGTATCTATCTATCTATATCTATCTATCTATCTACATGTATATACAATATATATATATATATAAAAATATATATATATATATATATATATATATATATATATATATATATATATAATAAACACACACGAGTATAGATAATTAGATAGATGGATAGACATATAGATAGAGAAAGACATAGATAAACAGATGTAAGAGCTTTCACATTAATTTAAGATAGACTGAAAACACATAATCGTACCTCCCCTCACTCCTCCCCCCACCCAGGACGCCTCAGTGTGGTGGGCGGTGATGTGAGGGACCTGTCTCACCTGAGCACAACAGACGA